>NW_026585644.1:29341451-29345718 GCF_907164565.1 Psammomys obesus
GTGTGTGTGTGTGTGTGTGTGTGTGTGTGTGTGTGTGTGTGTGTGTGCAGTGAGAAGTGCTCTCTGCCTGATCCAAATTCCTGGCCCTCTATTGTTACTGTTTTAATGGGCTTTTCTGTAGCCCAGGCTACTCTTAAACTCACTGCATAGCTGAGGATGGCCTGGAGCATCTGATCCTCCTGCCTCTGCTTCTCCAGTGCTAAGATGACACGTGTGTTGCCGTTCTAGACTGTGCCGGGAATTGAACTGATGACCTGACGCCTGCCAGGCAATCACCCTACCAACTGAGCTACATTCCCAGCCCTAAAAAAAAAGCTTTAAAAGAAAAGCGCATTGTTATACCATATAGACTCCCTTTAAAAAAAAAAAATTATACCTATTTTGTGTGTGTTGCAGGCAAATGGATGGCACCAAAAAAGATCATCCTGAGTGAGGTAACTAAGAACCAGAAAGACACCCATGATATATACTCACTTATAAGCAGATATTAGCCAGATAATACAGGATAACCGTACTACAATCCACAGACCTAAAGAAGCTAAATAACAAGGATTACCCTAAGGAGGATGCTTAATTCTCATTCAGAAGAACAAATAAAATAGACACAGGAAGCAGTTGAAGAGAGGGAACAGGATGGGAGCCTACACACACATCCTCTGAAAGACTCCACCCAGCAAGGGAGCAAAGCAAGAAAACTCTTAGGACAGTAGTGGAAGCTTCATTTTTGGGCTAGCTATTGGTAGCAAAGAAACTTTTCAATATATTTTGAAGCTCCTTGAACATCCATCTATGATGTTTTTCATGTTCTGTAGAAGACATGGGAAATGCTCCAGGAGGCAAGCTAGTTTTATAAGCCATGAAAAGGAAAATATACTTTTACAGATTAGAATTTTTGTTCAATAATTTAAGTTCTATTACTTCAATTTTATTTTGTGTGCTGGGGATGAAGATGGAACAAACCACATGATTTATTTCTACATCATGGATATAACATTAGTCAACATAGAGATTCTGTTTTTCTATGTAGATCTATAAAAAGTAAATGACTGAAGGGAGGAGGGAGGGAGCTACAGAGGGGATACAAAGTGAATAAACTGTAATTAATAAAAATAAAAGAAATACAAAAAAGAAAGAAATGAGAGTAATCTCTAGAATTAGAGCAACTTTGAAGGACTTGATTCTTTTGAGCATTCTCTCAGTATATCAATAATATAAGAAATGTCACAATGAAGATGTTGATAAAGTTTTAGAATGTTTAGCACGTCATGCTATGAGAATCTTTTCACTTTCACAAAATGGAGAACTCTGGTGAAGTTTTCTAGAGGACAGACACTTATCATGAATTGTCTGGAGTTGTATTGTAGATGTATCATTTGAGGATGGGCACCACAAGACCATGTGTCCTCGGCATTTTGATCTGGGTGGTTTTCAGTAACCTCTCTCTCTCTTACACACACATACACACACCACGCACACACACACACACACACACACACACACACACGTAGCTATGTAGCTACACACTCACACCCGTGTACATGTGTGCATGTGTATGTATGACAAAAAATAAAATATAGAGGCCATGAATTTTAGAGCAAGCAAGTAGTGCATGTGAAGGGTTAAACTGAAGAAAAGGAAGGAGAAAATGACATAAGTATGTTTTAATTTCAAAAATAAAATAAAGAATCTGAACCCTAGAAACTTTTGAATAGTGTCTGAGCATGTTTTAGAAAGCAATTCTGAAAGATTTTTATTCCTTGGCCAACATGATCAAATTAAAGAAGTGATATATATGGAGATTCTAGAGAGACATAAGAAAACAGGACATTAAGTAGGATGATATCCTGCAGTCTCTTTGATAACTGGTTTTTAGTAATGAAATTAATAAAACCAATAGCTTCCCCTCCCTTCAAAAGTGGGAGGGCCCAAGTTTATAGGTCACTGATGAATCTTAACAAAGGTGCGGCAGATCCTAACACCTTGATTCTTTTACTCCTTTTCTATAAAGTAATCATCATTGGATACTAAACTTGGGCTTAGCAATGGACCTGTTCTGTTAAGTAGGTGCAAATATATTATATACCAATGAAAATAAGTCAGTTTTGTTATGAACTTTCCAAGTATCATTTCAGGGTATCAATTTTATAGCTTTGAATACAGACACATGCATGCATGAAATAATGTACGGTTGTATTTGCATTTTACAGAGTTGCTTAAATGCTAACCCAGTGTTCCAAAACTTTTGCAAAACTCATAATTAGGTTTTATATAGACAAGGAGATGGATGGGAGACTTCATTCCATAAACACATTACATTTGGTTCATGGACCATTACTCTGCTTCCAGTGTTTTGCTACAACAAGCATCTTTCTGTATGTCTTCTAATTCACATGTACAAGAGTTCCTTGGGCTAACTAGAAATTAATTTTTGAGTCACAGGAAGGGTTCAAGTGCCAGGTGTACTAGTGTCAGATGTCTATCTAGAATGATTTTACCTATTATAGACTTTCTGGCAATATAGAAGAACCCTTATACCTACATATCTTTACCAACATGGGTTAACTGTTGAGGGTTGGCCACATAAAATTCCTGAACTGTGTCTGTCACTCACAACAGACTTGCCTACAACTTCCAGATGAAATATCAGCCCTTGTTTAGACAGCCACCATCATTAGTGTTCACCTGTGTCTCAGCATTGGATGCTGAATTATGTCCATCCTCAGAGCTACTGCGGGGAGTAACATTAGGGGACAGGTGATCTGCTGGGGCAGAGGCTTGGCCAGGGTTGCCCAGGAATGGAACCCTGATGGGGAATCCTCCCTACTTGGCTATAGTCTGAGCAGGATTTCCAAGATGCTTCACTCACTCCACCGTGTGAACTCTTATCCTCTGTAACAAAAAAAAAAAAAAAAAAGTCTGAAAGATGAAAATGTATACATAAAAAGAGAAATCTTAGGGTTGGAGAGAGGAGAGATGACTCAGTAATTCAAATGCTTGCTGCCAGGCATGAGGACCTGAGCTTTGAGTCAGAACTCCGGTAAAAGCTAGACATGGCATCAAACACCCATAGTCCCTGAGGTTGGAGGCAGAGACAGATGGGTCCCATTGGCTTCCTGGCCAGCCAGCAACAGCAGAAATTTGAGTTCCAGTTTCAGTGAGACTCTCTCTCTCTCCCAAACATACAAAGTGGCAAGCAAAAAAAAGAATATTTCTGACACTGACCTCTGGCCACTACATGCACAAACATAGGTAAATTCACCTACTCATATATGCGTATGTTATGTGTGTTACTTATATACACATATATTTCGTACACCACAAACGCACAAAGACAGACAGACAGATGGACAGACAAACAGACAGATGGACAGATGGGCAGACAGAGAAATGGACAGAAAAGAAAAATCATAGAAATGAAACAAAGGAGAAAAGAAAACAAATGAGAAGTCCGTGAATCATTCTGGTCCGCAGGCACCTTAGTAGCCACACGACCACCTATAAAATGTAGCTGTTATGCATGCCATGCCATGCCTTTCCCTATCCTGGCCCTGTCCCATCCTTGCAGTCTCCCAGGAAGAACCGAAGGGCCTTCACGGTTGCAGAATAGAGAAACAGATGTCTGCAGCTGGTCTGTGGAGCCCAGGCACCTCCCACAAGCTATGCAGAGCCACATTTCTTTCCCTCACCTGCTCTGTGAGGCATGCGTGCTATAGTAGACTCCCTGGGCCAAGCACTGCCTCATCTGACAGGCCATAATTTGGGCCATTACACTCTCCCATGGGCAGTAATGACATTTTTTCTTTTCTAGACACGACCGCTGTGCAGTTGCCACATGGGAGGGAGAGTTGATTACTCCATCTCCTTGGTGGTACCCCTGCAGGCCTGTAAGCACACAGGACTAGGGGCTGCTGCCTGGGGCAGGCCAAGCAGCCTGCTCTGTGGTGCTTGTATTCTCTGCACTGGGGTGGTGGTGGGTTCTCTCCAAAGGGTCACAGTCTGAAAGATTGTGGCTTCAGAATAGCATGGAAGTTGGCCATGACCACAGGGAAAGCATGCACACTAAACAGTAGATGTTGGCTTTGCCCAGAGAGATGCTTGTGTGAACAGGTGCAAAGGGCTGAAGCTGAGACTCTCCCACAGAAGGAGTTGGGAAATGACCTGGCCTGGGCCAGTTGCCTTCAAAAACCTCATTTGGATGGACAAGAAAGGAAGAAAGAAAGAGAAAGAAAGAAAGAAAGAAAGAAAGAAAGAAAGAAAGAAAGAAAGA
>NW_026585644.1:29345728-29387232 GCF_907164565.1 Psammomys obesus
GAAAGAAAGAAAGAAAGAAAGAAAGAAAGAAAGAAAGAAAGAAAGAATCTGTCCTCAAGGAAGAGTGTAGTTGTAGCATGGGCAAGCTGAAGGTGCAGCCAGCATCAAAGGCACAGAGGGTCTCAAGTGAGAGGCAGGCTGGTGACAGATACATACAATTCCAGCTTTACCTTCGAGTCCTGTCAGGCTGTCAGCTTCCCCCAGAGCGACACTTAAAAGACATAGTGTTCCTCAATGGATTAAACGTGATGACCTGGAGGTCAAATAAAATGGGATTCAGTGGTATTCTGCCAACTACTTCCTTAGCAATGTTGGCAAGATGTCATATTGTGAAGCCAGTGTCTTATTTGTCAATAGAGAAAATTCTTTCAAAGTCTTAAAGTCTTTCACATCATGGTGCTTTATGACTCTAAGAAGGAGACATATGAAACTGCCAGAAGGGTGTGGCTACCTGTGGCAAATACTGCTTTCTTCTTGGTACAAGAGCCCTGAGCTGCAAATGACCCTTGGTCATACTTGCATGGCTCTATGCCCAGGTTATGGGCCTGCCATTGTTATTTCTGGACCCTATACAAATGTTTCCTAAATCATGTGATTTAAACAAGGTTTTATTTCTCACAGATCTGGTGCTAGAAATGTTAGACCAAGTGTTGGCATGAAAGGATTCCAAAGAGCCTCCTTAAGATGCTAGATGGCTATTCTGCTACTGTCTCTTGCATGGTAGAAAGACAGCACCAAGTTTTTTGGGTCCCTTTAGCAGGGCTGTCAATCCCATCTGTGAGAACTCAATCACACTTTCCAGTGACCTCCTTAAAGCCCATTTTCTCTCTCTCTCTCTCTCTCTCTCTCTCTCTCTCTCTGTGGTGTGTCTTGGGAAGAACGTAACTAGATTTTAACTAGGAATTTTGGAGATTGGAAGGACACAGCCATTCAAACTGTTGCAGAAGTGACACCTTTGTGAGCACCAGAAATCTTTTTTTATTTTATTTTTTATTTTTCAATATATATTACAGTTTATTCACTTTTTATACCAGATATAGCCCCTCCCTCACTGCCTCCCAATCCCACCTTCCCTCCCTCTTCTCCTCCCATGCCTCTCCTCCAGTCCTCTTTCCCTTCCATCTGACCCTAGCCTATCAGGTCTCATCAGGACTGGCTGCATTGTCTTCCTCTGAGGCCTGGTAAGCCTGCTCCCCATCAGGGGGAAGTGATCAAAGAGCCAGCCACTGAATTCATGTCAGAGACAGCCCTTGTTCCCATTACTAGGAAACCCACTTGGAGACTGAGCTGCCATGGGCTACATCTGTGCAGGGGTTCTAGGTTATCTCCATGCATAGTCCTTGGTTGGAGTATCAGTCTCAAGAATCTTATTTGCCAAACTGATCTGACTAGACATGGCTCGCCTCTGCTCTGTTTAGTACAAGGGATTGAACCTGGGTTCTGGTAGGCACAGGTCTACCATTGAGCTCTATCCTCAGACCCTGCTTTTCCTTTTGAGACTGACTCTTACTAGGGTGATCAGGCTGGACTTGAACTACATATCCTCCTGCCTCAGCTTTCAGAATAGCTAGTATTTTAGGCCTTGACCCTCCACCTCTCTTTTTTCATAAACTTGGTTCTCAGACTGTTAGTAGTTTAACTTAAATAATGAGGGTTTTTTCTTAATCACCTTAATGTTTTGAAGTAATTGCTAATTATTTCTCTCTAGCGAGATTCCTCTTTAAGTAGGAAGCATGGATGCGATGGCCCTTAATATGCCTAAATCCCACCCTTCTGCAAGCACCTACCAGGGAGGCCTTGGGCTCTGGGCTGCCTCCAAATGATCTTTCTTCGATCTTCATAATCAGCTAGCCTCTAAATGCATGTTGTCAGCAGGGTCTGGGCATGTTATTGTTTTCAAACAACTGTCTCCAAGTTTCGTTGTTACTGGCTCAAGTCCCAGGATGGGTTGGAGTTGGGGGAGGTCATAATAGGGCAATATATGGGACCTTCCATTCCTGGACATCGCGATATGAGCGAGTCTACACTGCTTCCGAGGCTGGTTTGGGCTGTCCCTGTGAGATGGAATGACTCAATGACAAGAGGCAATGATGGGAACTTTGTCGGGTGTTTAAACACACAGGTGGTGTGTGCACAGTGCAGAAACATACACACACACAAACACACACTGCAGAAGCATATGCTCACACACACACACTGGAGAAGCACACACACTGCAGAAGCACATACACACACAACCATACACACTTCAGAGACACACACACTATAGAAGCACACACACACATGTGTACACACACCCATACAAACTGCATATCAGGCACGCATTGCAGATGGACACATACATACACACCTTAGTTGAGAGCCAATGGTGAAGGCTGAACTTGCTCTCTGCTTCTCGTCTGCCCTCTGTCTCTTGAAACCATTCATCTACCTTGCCAGGGACATTTAGCCAGTAGGAGCTGGACACATGGGTGCAGTATTATCGAATTCTGCCTCTTGCTTCTGACTCTGATTTCAGAAGTCACACATATACTCGGCTACTGTGTCCTGGGGTAGCAGGGACACAGTTACCTTCTCCAGCTTTGATTTTGTTCTGCACTCTAGCGTAATATAAGTATGGTGTGGGATGAACCATCATCCCTATTAAGTAAGGAGATTGGATGAGATCGCCACATTCATTCATCTTTAAAGGAAAGGGTTTTTTCCTATGGTGGCAACAAGACAGCACCCTGAATACCAGGGGTTGCCATTAGGCATGTCTGGCTGGACTGTCAGACTTGTCTGTAGTGTGAGTGCAATCAGGGAAAGGCATGCTAATGACTTGATCTCTCCTTGCCCAGGGTGTCGGAAGTTCACTGAATGGTGACCTAGGCTCACTGGCCTCTTAATCTCAATATTTGCTTTCCACCTCCGACGTCACACAGGGTTACTTAAGGGCAAGAGCAAAAGGAAGAACCTTGGAGCAGGTTCAGGGCTTAGTCTAGCTTCTGGTTTTAAGGACACACCACCTGTCCAATTGGGGGAGGGGAGGGGAATGTCTCTGGTTTCCAGGCCTCAGTTTCTTCAACTTAACATAAGGATAAACTCTAAACTCATTTTCTGCTGTAATAGTCCAGTTGCAGAGCTTTCCCATAGGGAAGCCATGGACATGCTATTTCTCTCTCATATAAGGAGAATGGGCTTCCCGCCACTGCAGCTGCCCTGGAATGCTGAGCTCTGCTGGCTGCTGGCCACCAGCTGTGATCTCTCTCCAAGTATCACCTTGGGCTGAAAAAGACCTCATGTCCGAGGTTACCAACTTCTTCCCTGGAGGCAGATTTCATCTAATGTCTCCATCCAAAATCGGACAGAGAGGTACTAGTCATGTTCTATTAGACCTCCATATCTCTCTCTTTGAGGATAGAAGATAACCAATACAAAAGAACTCATTATAGGAAGGGTTTGTTTGGCTAATGATTTGAGAGAGTAGTATCCATGATGGTGAGGACGCCGTGCAGAAGTGATGGTGTTGGTTGTGAGTCTGATGCTAGACTGCTACACCTCTCAGAGGATCCTGGGTCCAGAAAAGAAAGAGTAAGTACTCATCTGACTTTCCCCTCCTTTTCATTAGTGTAGAACCTAGGTCCACAGAATGGTGTCACAAACATTCAGGACAGTGTTTCCCCCACCTGCAGTTAATCACCTTTAGAAATGTCCTCATGGGTCATACCTAGAGGACCTCACTAGTGCCCCAGCCATCACTGATTCTAACCAAGCAGACAATCAAAAGTAATCAAACACCTTCCAGAGAATATAGGAGTCATGCCAATACCTATGAGGAATATAGACCCACAGGGACCAGGAGAGTAACAAACATAGGGAGCAGATGCTAAACATGCTGAACTTAGAGAGGTAGAGCATGGATATGGGCAAAGGACTCATTGTGATAAATACTTAGCAACCTGGCAGGGCCTCTAAGAGTTGATTCTAACATGTTAAGGTGGCTCTGAGAACCTTGGGGAAAGCTATGGCTTATATCATGATGGCAGACATACAAATTCTTACAGCATATGAGAGCTGAAAAGGCTCACAAAGAGGAGCATGTTAGAATATGAAGCACCATGTAATCTGGAAAACTCACCAACTGGCTATGCTTCATGGGTAGAACCAGAAGATGCTATGCTTCTTAAAGCAATAAGAGATGTACCAGAAAAAAAAATTTAAAACTACCAGCATCTCCCAGAACTCATCAATGGCTGTCTCTGAAGAGAAAGGCTGGCAGATAAACCAATAACAATAAGGTCATCAAATTCCCCAAATGATAACATCTGGGCAGCAAGTGCTTAGTGAGCAAAAGGAAAAGGTTTGAAACTATGTTAATGAGGTAAGACCACGGTAGTTCTTGAGAGCAGCATCCAATTAGGTGTATACATGGGCCTGGGAACCAACATGTGTAAGAAGGAACGGAGTATCTCATCAGGCCCCACAAACTACTTGGGGGGATTAGGGCTTTCTGTTTGTACAACTAAGCCCTTGATAGTTTTAGACAATTAGGTTCCTGGTTTCTGGAACTGACAGGTTTGTAGCAGTAAGATTAGCAAAATTAAACACTGAGTTTCATTGTCACCAGGCTTTTGAACTTCGTGTGCCAATGGACCAGCAGACAAGAGGAGAGTTATAGTCATGTGTGGGACAATAGACATTGATAACTCAGGAATGGATGCTGAAATGTAACAGGAACGGGGGCGGGGGGAGCAGGTTTTGACTTAGGTCTTTCACGGCACCCCTTTGCCTAGTTTTAATAGTAGATGGCCAAGTGTGGCAGCTGTGGACTGAGAAGAGCATGGGGACTAAAGGCTGAGCCCCATCAAGAGGGTCCAGGACATGACAGCTCTGCAGTAGAAGTGCTGGTGGAGGGTAAGGAATTTGGGTGCAGAGTAAGGGTGGAGATGAGCGGCCTCCGTTCCAGGGTGAGAACACCTGTGCTTTGTGCCACCATCATTCTTTGTCAGAAGTTTAGCCTCCCGTGAATGTTGGGAGTACTAATTTCAGAACTTTTTTTTCTTATTCTTTTTTTAAAAAATATTTCATGAACAGAATTAAATAATTATTAGCAAGAACCATGCACGTTTTTATACATGTATAATTTTATATCTAGGTAGAATTATCACATATTCAAAATTCACCATTTATACAAGTTGTTACAGAATAACAACCAGGAGATTAAATAAATAAATTAAAGTTAAGTAAAATAAATGACACTGCCTTTTAAAATTACCTACACTTGGGGGGGACTTTATAAATGTATACAATGAAATATGATCATACCAAGCTCCGATTTTTCCCTCCAACTCCCTCTGTATCACCCCAACATGCGCTCTCCTAACTTCTTGCCATTTTTTTCAGAGGAATGCCCACTAAGTGCTGCTGTTGCGTGTGCACATTGTAGAACCTGCCTTCCAGCATAGGAAACTACCAATGGCCACAACTTCAAAAAAAGAAAGATTTTTTTTTCTGCCCCCATCGCAGAAAATAACCACCACCAATAGCTCCTCAGTAAAAGATGGGGCCTGGAGATCATTTCCCATCTGTACCAGAATTTTGACTAGCTTGATCTTATGCTAGGCTGTGTCAGTAACCACAACTTCTGTAAGATCCTAACTACAACATCTGTATCATGTCTGGAAGACAGCATTTTTACAGCACTCTTCCCTATCCTCAGCCCTTGCATTCTTTCTGCCTCCTCTTCCTTGATGTTATCCAAGCTACAGTAATTGAAGGGTTAATGTAATATGTCTCATTTAAGGATGAGCACTCAGTCAAGTCTCTTATTCTGAGCACTTTGTCCTGTTATGTATCTATCCATAGACTGCTGACAACTGCAAAAAGTTCCTCTGACCAAGATTCAACGTATCCAAGATCTATGGATATGAATGTAAATATTTAGAAGGCAATTTGACAGCATGCCATTTACAAAATAGCAAGGGTCTGTGACCTCCTCAGCCTTGTACTCTTAGCCAGGTTAACAGTACCAGGAACGAAATTCTTTCCTTTCCATATCCTTTCCTGGACAGCATCTGATCACAGCTTTAGGCTTCCACTATCAGCCCTCTCTGAGACTTGTCCTCCATGGTGGAGAATCTCCTTCTTAGAGTAATCTTTTCCGAAAGGGCTGGCCGCTGGATACTCGTGAAGGTTGGCCACCTGCACTTCGCTGGGCACAATCCTAGAAGCACATTCCAACTTCAGATTTCTCGGTGAGCTGTGCTGAGGACTTGTGATCTCAGCTTCCCCCATTCCCCATAAAGACTTCCTTCTCTTTCCCCCAGTTCACAGCCCTGAGATCACAACTCAAGATACTTCCTGTCCGTTGCACTCTACCTCAAGGCTTACTTCCTGCCATGTCTTACGCTGCACCAATACTTTACAAACACTCAGCATTATACAAGAATTATTGTGAGGATAAAATCACCCACGCTTAGGTGCTCAGTAAGTCATGTTGACTACACTCAAGAATTCCCAGGATACCTTACGACTCAAAAAGTTAAATGAATATTCTCCCAGGTTTTCCTTTGGCTGGTTCCATATGCCTTAGTGTAACCACCCTGACTATAGGTGGTTATGATTTTCTATCTTTTTTTTTCCGGTCAACTTGGAAAGGAGTTATATGAGTTGTATACATTTAAAATATTTGATCAATCCAACTTTGACAGACATAGTCAACATAGAGGTCACTAGACTTTCTGGTTTTTATGATCCAGAAAGTGAACATTTTATATTTCATGGCCATACGTCCTCTGTGACAATGTTTTAACTTTATTATTGGAGGGTGTAAGATGCCAGAGATGACATGATCAGTAAATGAATGGGAGTTTCTGTGTCATAATGAGATTTAATTCATAAAAATAGCTGTTGGAATATATTTGGCCAATGACTGGCTGAACATAATACAAAAAAGTTATGAAATATGACAGCTCCTTGTCCTCTGGCCAAAAATTAATGACCCTCTGTGCTGTACCCTGTGTCTCTGATATCACAAATTGAGCACCGAGGTACTCTATTCTTTCATTAGTTCTCTGCCAAATAATATGCTCTGTACATTGGTATTAGTACCACATGGATAAACAACTAAACCTTCTAGGGAAATACTTGGAATGAGCTGTGAAGTTCTTTAGGCTTATGATGAAGGACCCATGTGTGCCCAGAACAATGGAAAGACAGAGGATGAGGTGGAAGATTACCCTTGTAAAATACCTTGACCCAAGATCAGGCTGGCATGTCTAGAGTCCGGCTTGCAGGGAAATTGGTAAAGGGAGCTATAATAAGAGATTCATTTGTCTTTCTGAATGAGGATTGATCAACTTACCCAGGGTCCTCCTCCTTGCTTAGCTTCTTTGGGTGTACATATTTTAGGATGTTTATCCTATATTATGTGTCTAATATCCACTTACAAATGAGCATATACTATGTGTGTCTCTCTGCTTCTGAGGTACCTCAGGCTGATATTTTTTAGTTTCTACCATTTGCCTGCACATTTCATGATTTCCTTGTTTTTAATTGCCGAGTAGTGTTCCATTGTATAAATGTACCACAATTCTGTATCCACACAGAAAGGTAAATGAGATTGATGTCAGAAGAGGGAGAAAACAGGGAAGAGGACAGGAGCCTACCACAAAGGACTTCTGAAAGACTCTACCCAGCAGGGTGTTGAAGGAGATGATGAGACTCACAGCCAAACTTTGGGCAGAGTGCAGAAAATTTTATGAAAAAAAATGGGGAGATAAAAGACCTAGGGGGACAGGAACTCTGCAAGGAGACAACAGAAACAAAATATCTGGGCCCAGGGGTCTTTTCTGAGACTTATACTCCAACCAAGGAGCATGCATGGAGATAACCTAGAAGCATTGCACAGATGTAGCCCACATCAGCTCAGTGTCCAAGTGGGTACCCGAGTAAGGGAAACAGGGGCTGTCTCTGACATGAACTCAGTGGCTGGCTCTTTGATCACCTCCCCCTGAGTGGGGAGCAGCCTTACCAGGCCATAGAGGAATACAATGGAGCCAATCCTGATGAAACATGATAGGCTAGGGTCAGAGGGAAGGGGAGGGCTATCTCCCCTATCAGTGGACTTGGGAAGAGTCATGGGAGGAGAAGAGGGAGGGAAGGTGGGATTGGGAGGGAATGAAGGAGAGGGCTACAGTTGGGATACAAAATGAATGAACTGTAATAAATAAAAATAAATAAGTAAATTGAAAAAAATAAAAAGAGATTCATTGAGAAGGTGCAGCAGGGGCTACAACTACTGTGGCTTCAGGCCACATGAAGTCAGAACATCAGAAGAGTTCTGAATCAGAGCTAGGCAGAATAGAAAGATGGGACCATTAAGGAATATGGGATGGAAAAAGACTCACTCATATTAAAGTCTAGTGGAAGACTTGCCAGCTAAGAGTCAAGAATTTACAATAAAAACATTTTCCCTGAGGCAGCAGGATAGTTCAGCAAGTAAAGGAGCTTGCTATGACTGAGGTTCAATTTCTGGGACCCATGCAGTTAAAGGAGAGAGAACTGACTTTCACAGGTTGTCTTCTGGCCTCCACACATGCTGATGTGCTGTAACACACACACTCTCTTCCCTTCCCACCCCCACATGTACAAATTCAATCAATAATTTAAGAATACATTCTTAGCATACCATTGACCTTTGTGACTTAGGGTTTTATCCATTAGCTGCAATGCTACCCACTGTACCTTGGGAATCATCGTACAATCTCATTTAACCCTTTGACTTCAGAGGCTTATGTATGGCTTCTTATATGTGGCTTCTGCAGAGACACTTACATAGGATTCTCTTTTAAGTAGTCTGCAATCAAGCTTGAGTGTTCTTCATCTTTTCCTGTGTGTTTCTCTGCCTTTGTACCCAGCTCCTTCATGCTTAACACTCCATCAAAATAAATGTCTTCTTAGTAAACCCCGACTCTGCTTTCTACTGGCTTGCCCTGAAAATCTATTCTGTGGCTAAATAGAATGTCCTGGCTTCATCTGAATAGAGGTATCTGAACAGAGGTCACTCAGCTGCTTCTGGCAGCACCATGGAACTGTCTAAGGCACACATCCCACACTCAATGCAAAGACCAGAGAGGCAGTGAGGTTTATATTTTGTGAAATAGAGATGTATGATTGCATGGGATTGGCAGGTAGCTGAAATAAAACCATAGTATTTCATGATAGCTCATACAGCCTGCCTTCAAGTTATTTATTTATACCCAATTTTCCTATAGTGTAAACACCAATGAGACAGAAATTCATTTTCCCCCATTTTTCTTTTCCAAAGGCATGGGATAATACTGAGTAGTGGCAGGTGCTAGATATGTACTCATTTAATGAATAAAATTACTGAATATAAGTTTCTTTTCCATTGTGAAAAAGAAGATGGCAATGTAAATTCAGTTTCTATTTTCTCAAAAAGCCTAGAAGCAGCAAATATCTTTAGTAAATTGTTTTGCAAGCATTTGGGCTATGGGAAGATCCAAAATGACATAGATTGGCACAAGGAAAGATTCAAACTGATAAATGTTAACATCCCCACAGAGGTGAACTCCGAGGACTATTTGCAGAAAATGATCTGGGAACTCTGGTCTGTGGGGTATTCCTTTTGCCATATCTATTTTACTTTATTCTTTGACAGTTTCATACACGCCTATATTGTGTTTTGATCACATTTGTTCCAAATTCCCCTATCTTATCCTCTACCCACACCTCTGGATCCCCTCCCGTTCCCAACACATCTTCCTCTTGCTTTCATGTATTTTTTAAATAACCTACTAAGTTTAATTAGGGTTGTTTATGTGTGAGTCTTGACATGAGGTTATTTACTTGATCATGAGCAACTTATCACTGAATAAAAATGATTACCTGACCCTCAATGGCCATCAACCATCAATAGCTCCTCAGTTAAAGGTGATACTGCATATTGACCTCTCCCATTTAAGTCAGAATATTAATGGCCTTGGACCTTGTGCACATAACGAAATGCTGTTACCTCATGAGTATGATGCTATGTGATGCCCAGAAGATTGGACACTCTCTCCATCTTCTTCGGGCTCTCACACCTTTCCTGGAACCTCTCCTATGTTGTTTATTAAGCCTTGGGGTGGAGATGGGATGTAGATGTCGCATTTAGGGCTGAGCAATTAACAATCATGGAAGTGTGTATTTTTAGCTTCAATCTTTTACCTAATTATATGAGCTTGGCTGTTCAAATTCTTTCTCCCTCTTACCTCATTATAGCTCAGGGGCCTTATTTAGCTCATAGTAGGTACTCAGAAAATGGGTTAAATGGTAGGTATAATGGGAGTTATGAGTCTATTTCTTCTGACCTAAAAATGCTAGAAAGAAAAAGTGTTATAGTGTATCTTTTCCTCCTGCATAATATGGCTATCCTATTGCCATTTTGATGGAGCAGGAATAACCTTGGCAGTTCTAATCACTGGAGCATAATAAGAAAAACATAGAGTAATAGCTCTGCCTGTGGTGATGATAAGAAGACTGTTCCCTCTCCTTAGTAGGAAAGAAGGAGAGTCACCAGATGATGACCTGGGATTTTACAAATCCTTCTGCCTGTCTTGTAGCTGCATGTAGTCTGGAGAGTAGCACAAGAGTACATGGAGAGGGGATGTTTTGCTAAAGATGTGACTCAAGTAACTAAGCTTTCATGAGATCATTACCTGTGCTAGGGTGGTGCAGCTGTTCTGGGGTCACCTACACTTTTGTTAGTAATCCAGATAAACTCACTGGTTAACCAAAGTGGATTTAGGCAAAATTACTTCATTGGTTTGATGTTGGTACCCCTCCTAGGTGGATTGGCATTTGTTCATATCTTCTCTGAGAAAATAATGCCATATAAGACTCAGAGATCAGAAGGTAAAGCCCACAGGTAAGCCATCTCTCTTCACCTTTAACACTACAATATTATGGCCAGAGGTCTCCTGTGCCTTCTTTGCTCTCCCTGCCCCGGCTTTGCAACGGCAAAGTGTCCTTATACAGTGTCTGGTTGTAAGCAAAGACATTCTTGCCAGTTCAGTGTCAATTATAAACATGTAACCTTCTGGAGAATCGTCAACTGTTGGGACTAAATGTTCCCCAATGGGGAAGAATTTTGCATGAAGTCCTAGCTGGATAGCCACTCCCCAGACATGGGATAAGTTCAGATTCCCAGGATTCTCTGGCTGTAGAACACATAGGACCCCTGCTTAAAAGCAGATCATTTTCTTCATAGGCACTACCTGTTTGGTCTCCTCAAAGTCTTTTTCTATTTAATTTTCCTCTGCCTGCTTGGGTGTCAGTCTTGAATTAATGGTTGACATGTACCCATTGCGTCTCCTCCAAAACCTGAAAATGATCAAAAGCAACATGAACATTTCTGTGTTTGCAAAACCTGTCACAGAGTTGCAATTGACCCAAGAACAATTTGGAGAAATCTTGGGCCATATTTCAAGCAGCCAGTGGAGAGGGACACTTCTGTGTTCTTTCCTTAGTAATGGTGGCTAGCACAGAGACTAAGTGAGGCTGTGAGAGGGACGAGGGAGGGTGAGAGCTTCAGGTAGAACATGAGCAGTTTCTTGCCTCTATCAGCATCATCAAGTTGGCCTTAATTCCTGGGTTCTGAAGATTTGAAAACGATGCACACAAGGTCTCTGTCCTGAATTCACTCATTTTATACCTTGAAAAACGGAGACATGGTCAGTTTAACACCATAGACCAGGTGTACCATCACAGCCACCGTAATAAAATACCATAGGACAGAAACTCTCTGGGTGTGATCTCAGCCAGGAGCAAACATGCAGACATCATCTGGCAGCATGGTGCTATCAGAGTTCCAGAAATGCATCTTTGGACAAAATCAGGAACCCTGTGAGAAAAACTCATGCTGAGGAAAAAACGATGAGCTGAGGGAGAGATGAGACTCGTGTTATTAAGAACCTTTTTAGTCACAGTGAGATCATTTTAAACATCCACTGGCATACGCCACTGAAGTGTGAGTGGAAAGAAGGAAGCACGGTTTGGACTAAATGGCTCACTTAAACATACGAATCTCTGGGGTGCAGGCAGCTTTACTGAAACACTCGAAGCAGTAGAAGGCTACAATGGGCTCTCATTGCCTTATGCGAGCCAGGTGTGGGCATCCTTTTCCAGTGACACAGATGTGGTAGTTTGAAATTGGCCACATTAGAGGTAGTTCACTGTGGAAATTTCTAACAACTGCTAGTCGAGGTGATTTTTGTCTTCTAGAAAGCTGGTTATTAAACGTTTCCAAGCATTCCTCTTATGGATGCAACCAAGAAGCTGAAAAAAAGCCTTTGTGTTCCAGTTTTCTCTCTGTTGCTGTCATAAAACACTCCAACAAAAAGACACTTAGGATGAATCAGTTTAGTTTGGCATGCAGGTTACCATCCACCATTAAGAGAAGTCTAGATTGGGACTCAGCAGGAACTGGAAGCAGAAGCCACAGAAGAACACTGCGTGGTGGTTTGCTTGAAGACCTGGCTTTTCTTACTTAGCTCAGGACCACCTGGCTAGGGAATGACTCCACCCTCAGTGGCATGGCCCTTCCCATGTCAATTAACAATTAAGACAATTTCCCACAGATATATCTACAAGCCAGTGCGATCTGAGCTATTTCTCAACTGCCTGTCCTCATTGATTCATTTGAAAGTACCTTAGTTTAAGACATTTAATGAGTAAATTGTAAAAATAGATAGATAGATAGATAGATAGATAGATAGATAGATAGATAGATAGACAGACAACCACATTTTTTAAAAAAAGACATTATTTTGTTCTGTTGATATAAAGCTCAAATAACACTTCCACAGAAGAACATGCTATTCAGCCACCTGATTGAGATATGGGCACACACACACACACTTAGTTCAGAATAAGCTATCTCTTATTTCCATGAGGGTGGGGGTGGAGGAAGAGCATCAAGGCAATAGAAAAGCTTTCTTTGGTTTCACTTGAGACAAAACTTACTGTACATTATGCTTGACAAGTCAGATTTAGGGATAGATGGGCATGTGAGAAGGAGAACCTGAGGGGGCAGGTGTGCACTGCGATGGACTTACCATGCTATTTTTCTTGGGCTAGTCTTCCTCTTCAATAAAGACTTCATTCCCCATGAATGATGGCATGGTGTGTTCATGTTGTCTTCTAACAAACTGCTGAAGTCACTGAAGAATAAAACTAATAGTTACATGATCTATAATGATTACTTTATTCTTCTCTACGACAACATACCAGAAAGAAACAGGCAGAAGAGTTTGCTTTGTCTGATATTATCTGACTGCCCAGAACCTCAAAATTAGTGGGAACCTGAGAGAGCTTTTCACTTCATGGCCAACTAGGATTGGCGATAATACAAAAAAATATTCAGAAATAATATACCCACAAGGGGCCAACCCAGTGACCTCCCTCTTTCAGCTAGGTTCTACATCTAGAAGCTTCTGGCCTCCAATTCAGTTCTATTGGCTGGGGGTCAAGTGTTCAAAACCATGAACTAGGCAGGACATTTTAGATTCAAACACAACATTCTTGCCTCTGTGGACTGAATTATTGTTCTTGGATGTATAATTTGTAATTGGATTCCTATTGTGATGAGAGTGTGGCCATTACAGGCTTATAGGAAAGGAAACCAAGTTTCAGGAAAGATAAAAGGCATATGGGGTCCTACAGGGTTGGTCTGAATGGCAAAGTATTTATCTTCTGAATCATATCTCTTCCTCTTTCAGCTCTACCATCCCCAGAGTGTTTAATCCAGACACAAAATACACCTTTCAAGATACAACTTGGCAAGCACTGTTATGTCTGCTCATCCTTTATCCAGAAATTGTTCTAAAATATCCACTTAATCAAGGACTAGGAGAATGTTGAAGCAACAGATTGTAAACATGCTCTTTGCAATGAACTTAAAGGTTGGCTTTCACCAATTACCTGTAGCATTTGGAATTACAAGCTCATTTTTTTGTAACTTTCTCATTGGTGTTTCACTGATAGGCATGGAATCTGTCCACACAGTAATAGTATTGAGGATCAAGTAGCAAGCCTCAGGCATTGAACTTAACATTTGTTTCCATGTCAAAGTCTCACCCAGGAGTTATCACCTGCCTCTGTCCATATGAAATCAAGCCTGTGCTAGTATCTTCCAGATCTAGATAACCTTTAAAGTGCAGGTGCCGTTTTGGTTTACCCATTTATCTATGGTCAGCTTTACTTGACATTTTTATCTAGATGAGCTTAATATTGTAGATTTCTAGGCCAAGGGATGAAGCCTGTGGTGAAAGCTCAGAGCAACATGGGCTTCTAATAATTTTCAGCAAGGAAGGTAGAAACAGATCACACCCAGAGATTAAAGAGCTGAGCAGCCCCAGAGTGCTACAAAGATAAGGGCAAGTGGCTTCTTGTTCTGAAAGCAGAGAGAAGGAATAACTACTCAGTTTCAGGGAGAAATGGGAAATTTTGTGAAGTATGCAATGTATGTGTTACCTATGATAATAACACAAAGATAGGCAGGTATGAACAGAAATTACAGTAAAGTACAGGGAAGCCGGAGACATGGCTAGGGAAGGTCATCTGCTCAAGATAACTGATAGAAGAAAGAAACAAGAAGTCTATATGAGCTATTACACTTGATGCACAAAGCAATATAGAGACACTGGTGGTCAGGTTGGGACACAGCATGTTTGGACTTTTATTTTAAAAATATTACTAGCTTTGACTAGAAGTTGATTTGCACTTCATGCAGTTATAAGAGACAGTGGGAAGAAATGACAGTTTTTCAAGCAAAGGATAGAGATGATGAGCTGAATCAAGGGAATGGGGGACAGGAGAGAATACTCAGAGTGAAAGAGACATTTGGGGGATTTCAAGAAAAGGACTTGGTGGCTGATCTATCATGGGGATGATAATGTGGTCAAGGCTGGTGATTCAGTTATCTGAGAAAGTAGTCAAGATGGTGACCCATGTCTGAGATGGAGAATCCAGTGTAGGAATTTTGTTTTGTTTTTTACTTAATTTTATTTGTGGGTAAAGAACAGTGAGGAAAAGTTTGTTTTTGCATAAAATGAGACATGTGGCAAAGCCAAGGTAGTTGGATGTTTTGGTCTGAGACTCAAAGAGTAAAGTCTGTCTTGAGACAGACTGTGAACATTTACAGGACAGACTTAGGTCAGCCAGAACTTGAAAAGGCTCTTAAAAGAGGATGACAGAGGACAGAACAGCAAGAGTCCAAGGGAGTATGACAGCACAGAAGCTCAAGAGAGGACATATCAAGACAGTCAGTTCTCTGGGTGATGTCTAACCTGTCACCACCCATGTGCTGCTCCCCATTTCAAGGCCTCTTGGTTTTGTTGCAACCTCAATTGTGTAGACAAGGCAAGTTAGCACAGGCAGAGTGAGATAGTAGTCCATACTTCTTTGGGTCATGGTGGAACTCAGATGTCTCCATGGTTATTGTTCTAGAAGAAAAGCAGGATACCTGAGCAACTGAAAATGTAACATCCTTTCTATTTTTTCTTTTATGTATTTTTTTTAAATAATTATAGAATGCCTATTGTTCTTTAGACTCTGTGCTCCTGGTCAAGAGAAGGGGTGGGAGACTTTAATTAGAGAGTGCAGAGGGAGATAAATACAGAAAAAGGAAGATAAAAATAACAACAAGGATACCTAAAAAAAGTCATAAGGAATCATATTATTAACCATCTACTTAAACTTTAATGCATACAAGTCTGTTTATATATACATATAAATATGATTTAAGTGAAAATTACTCATATGGGCTGAAAATGTTCTTTCGAAGAGACAAATATCACCTAATAAAAAACCCAAACACCAGGCAAGGAAGCCCTATTTTGAACTGTTGGTTATAGTTGTCCAGGAGATTAATCTTCTTCCCTTGGTTGGCCCCCAGAGGTGGAAGCTAAGTCCGTATTTTGCGGAAGACACCAAGTACTTCAAACACAGGGTTTAGAGGCCTCTGAGATGGAACTGACCTGAGGACTAGCTTTCATGCTGCCAGATAACATCATCCAAACTTACAAAGGAGGGAAGTAACCAATAGTCCTACTCAGCTCTGATACCTATGAACCACAACAATGACCATCACGGCACAATAACCCTAAGAGGACAGTAAGGGCATTCATATTTAGATGATAGCCAGTAGCTCCCTATTAGAGTTAAGACCTTATCAACAAAAGAGAAATCATGCCTACCACTGGAACCCAGAGATAATCAAAGTTCTTGGAGGAGACCCTGTAACTGCCACTTTACTAAACAAGCGTAATCCCGAACTACACTCAAATTTTTGTTATTATAACCCCAGATAAGTGTGCTCCTCACCTCTCATCAAGGAAGCTTCTCTTTGCAACTGATGGAGACCATTACAGAAGTTCACAACTAATCAAAGTGCAGAATTACGGAGCCCAGTCCTAATGGATATATGCACAAAATACTTCCGTACCGAATGCTCAGGAAACATTGAAGAAGAAGGGTGGGAAGGGTGTAAGAGACAGAGAATCAGGGAGTTTACTGCAAGATCATGCCTCCTAGTAATGTCAGAAGCTATGCCCATCCAGTCTCACCAGCATGACCACCAAACATGAGCTGAACAAAGACAACACAATTGACCTGCTAAAGTGGACCAGAGAAAGTCCATGAGGCCTCAGCCCTAAACAAAGAGCTACAGGGAACTAAAGAATGTGGGAGAATAGGATAGTTCTCCAATGGGGAAAGCACACCAATTGGTTATCCAATACTAAATGTTCAGCCATGAAAACATAAATCCAAATAACATTATGCAGCTGATCAAGTTATCTCGAGGAGTGTGTGCATGTGCATAAGAACAATTAATGTAAAAAGTGGCCATGAGTGTGAAAGAGACCAAGGAGATATATATGGAAGGGTTTGAAGGGAGGAAAATGATGTAATTATAATTTCTATTTTTTTGCAGTCTAAATTTTTATTTTATTGTTAATTTTACTTTTTATATTTTATTTACTTTATATCCTGATTGTAGCCTCCTTCCTCATCTCATCCCAGTTCCACCCTCTCTCTTCTCTCCATCCCCCTTCCCTAGTCCACAAAAAGGGGGAGCCCTCTTCTTCCCATACCATCTGACCCTAGCCTATCAACTCTCAGCAAGACTGCCTGCATCCTCTTCCTCTGTGGCCTGGCAAGGTTACCCCACCAGGGGAAAGTGATCAAAGAGTAGGTAACAGAGTCCATGTCAGAGGCAGCCCCTGCTCTCCTTACTAGGGACCTACATGGAGACTGAGCTGCCACGGGCTACATCTGAGCAGGAAGGTCTAGATTCTCTCAATGCATGGTCTTTGGTTGGTGCATCAGTCTCTGCAGCTCTCTGTTGGTCTCCTTGTGGATTTCAAAATACACACACAACAAAAAGACAAGTATTGAGGGTAAAGGTGCTAGAGAGAAGTTAAGGAGGTAAGGACCGGGTCTTGTTTCCAAGCCTCTGGCAGTTCTCAACCACTCCCAGTCCTGGGGCATCTTCTTCCTGCCTCTGTGGCCAGTACACTCATGAGATGCAGTTACATTTGCATGTAAAAACAGTCATAGGCATAATAAAATAAATATCTGTGGGAAAAAAGAGATGTGTTGAGTTTATCTGAGGGTTGCTGTGGAAGGGTTGTAGATTGGAGGCGTGAAGGTGGAATTAAAGAGGGCAAAGAGATGTAGATACTGGTCTCATGCTCAAGTTCTCAGAGGTGGGCCATATGAATAAAGGGACTTGCAGACAGTTCAACAGATGAGAGCAAGAGCAGCATTTTATTGCTGGACACAAGACATTAAAGGAAATAGCTCTTGACCACCAATAACGATTCTTCCTGGCACACCGAGTATCAGACCTGTCAGGTGGCTTGTTTGTTTCTTTATTTAATTATTTATGGCATCCCAGAGGATATTTTCTCCTCTTTCTTCGTGATTTCTCAGCAGAGCACTCAGCTTTTCCAAGCTCCTGATTTTGGGGCTGATCATGTTTCTTCCCTCCCTAGGAAAGAACTATTTGCATGTTTTTATGAGTCTTATTACATAGCTTTATGACTTGTACATGTAATAACAGAGAGCCAGACGTTCATAGTATGTGTCTCTGGAGACGTCATCAGCCGCACATAAAAATGTAAATCCATTTGGAAAAACACAGGCCAGTTATTGAGAGCGAAGTCTGCAGAACATGTGTCCCCTGTGAATGATTAGCAAAGGCCCAGCGACAGACACATCCTCAGCTCAGACGGACTCTGCAGACCAACTGGAAACACGTGACACTTAATAATGCAAGCTAATAAAATCAGCCCAGATCCCGCTCACAAATAAAATAAACTGGAAAGTGAGAGATTACAGCAATCAAGAAAGAACAGAAATGTTTTCTGCACATTTGAAGCAGAGCTAGAGACTAGGAGGGGGCAAAGGGAGTATGGTCAGAGATTCGTGTATCCTTTCTGTAAATCCCGGACAATGCCAGACATTTGAAAATGAGAAGGTACAGATGCCACAGGGTTGATTCTTTCTGTAAAACTGATCTGCTGAAACCCTCTAGGAATTACTGTAGTTTCTCTGAAAAAAAAAAAAAAAGGATAGCAATATCTAAAAACGTTTCCTGCAAAGCAATAAGACAGTTTCAACCCAACAACAGCATGTTAAATGGTAAGTGATATTCTCTGCTCCATCAACCCCTGAAGCTACAACCAAGGAGATGAAAAGGAAAGAATGAGGAAGCTAAAATCAGGGGTCAAAGCTGCTGCAACCCAGCGGGTCCCTTTATTTAGATAGGGCAATCCAGGGAAACTGGATAATGTGCTCATTTTATCAGCTTTTCCTCTTAAACTCTTATAGGTCTTTCATGAGCAATTAAGATCATTATTTGTCTGACTATAAAACAGGGAATCAAGAGCCTTGAAATTTTATGTCACATATAATTGAGAGGCAATTTAGCTGGAAGGATGGTGGCAGGGAAGTAAAGAAAGGAAGAGCTTGGAAGTTACATGTAGAAGTTCTCTGGGGCTGGTCATTAGTACTGGCCATTGGCACAGATTTGTGTTCAATATTGTTTGCTCTCTCAATGTTTCTAGGGTTATGTAGGTGTTGAGGTGCCCCGAGTACTAATCGTCTAAACTGTTTTCCTGAGTTTCATTACCTTGACTGAGCTTTACGCTAGACACTTGACTAGCCCAAGGCATCAGCTTCAATAGCATATTTGATCTCCCTCTCTCTCCCTCTCCCCAGGGCCTGTGTAAAGCACACGTTTCCTTCAGAGATCACCTAAACAGATGCACCATGTTCTTCTAGAATTATCTTCCTAAATATCCTGGCACAGATCCTCTCTTGGATCTCATGTCACTGTAATAGTCACTGTTATTTCCTGGCTCCTTGCATTAAACAGCCGTGGCCTCTTCCCAGGTTGGCCTCCCAAGTCTCCATTCCTTATATCAAATCTTTGTAGAAATGCTCTGCAGAGCATTTAGTAGCAAAGGCTACTCTTGTACTAAAAACAATTTCCTGTTTCCTAACTAAGGCTCCAACCTTTCCCAGCCTCGTTATATCTTTAAGCTCTATGTAGTTTCCGCCATTGTATTTAATGCCACCCAGGTGATAACTGCCACACTCTACAACAGCAGTTCTCAACCTACGGATTGCAAACAACCCTTGCACAGGAATCATCTAAGATTGGAAAACACAGATATTTACATTATGATTCATAACAATAGCAAAATTAGAGTTATGAAGTAGCAACAAAAGTAATTTTATGGTTGAGGTTTACCACAGCATGGGAAACTGTATTAAAGGGTCGCAGCATTAGGAAGGTTGAGAACTATTGCCCCGTAACCTTCCCCATGTGAATTAGTCCTTTTCAGTGGACTGCAAACACCTCAATGGTAGGACTGGGCCTGTAGCTCTATCAAAATTCTCTTATGTCTAGTAAGAAAATTCCACAGAGGCTTAGGAGATAATGGATGAAATATCCACACATTCTTTTCCAGTTTCTATCTCTTTTTCTTTTCTTTTCTTTTTCTCCAGATGTGTTTATCAATGCAGAATTAGCTTCCAAATAAGCACAAAACTCTGACTTTGGTGGCAGTCAGAGCTTCTCTGCATCTTGCCCAGTCAGGCTACTCTAAAGCCCCCCCCCCCCCACACACACACTTTGCCCAGGATGGAGGGCTAATACCTCCTGATTACAGTCCCCTCACTCTTCTCTTCCCATTCCCACTCCCTTCCTCTTTTCCTAGCTCGCCCTTCCTTACACCTCAGATAAGAGGAACCTCTCCACCAACTCACACCAGCACATCAAGTCACATGATTATTTAGCATGTATTCTTGCCCTGTAGTCTGGCAAGGCGGCCCCATCAGGAGGAAGTGAAAGAAATGTAAGCAACAGACTCACATCAGAGACAGCCCCCTATCTCCTTACTAGAGAAACCACATGATAGCCAAGTTACCCATTAGATATGTAAGTGTAAGGGGCCTAGGTCAAGTCCATGTATGATCCTTGGTTGGTGCATCAGTCTCCATAAGCCCCCGTAGGCCCAGGTTAGTTGGCTCTGTTAATCTTTTTGTGGAGCTATTTCCACATTGTCCTCAAGAGTGTTCTCTGGGTCTTTCTAGTCTTCAATCTTCCACAGGACTCCCTATGTTCCACTGAATGGTGGGCTGCCTGTCTCAGCATCTGTTTTGATTGCTATTTGGTGCAGCCTCTCAGAGGACAGCTATGCTAGGCTCCTGTCTGCAAGCATTGCATAGTATCATTAATAGTGTCAGGGGTTGGCTCTCTCCCATGGAGTGGGTCTCAGGTTGGACCAGGCATTGGTTGGACATTCCCTCAAGTAGCAGGGGTCATGAAGACTGAAGCAGCTACCCTCTAATTACATAGAACTCCTAGTGCGGATTGGAGCACCAACCCACCCACCACAACTTTGACCCCAAATTTACCTTGCCTACAAGATGTGCAGGGATAAAGATGGAGCAGAGAATTTGTCTTTTTTCAATGCTTAACTCTTCACACAATCACCTGACACCCAGCTCCTTCATTTGTAGAAGAGTGAATCTTGGGCAAAGACTGAGGTCAGGTGTGTGTGGAGTGTGGCAGGGTGAGGGCACCCTGCCTCCATGGAGAGCTTTGTTTATTTTTCGTGCCATTTCCACACTGTCCTCAAGTATAGCGGCAGTTCTTAGATGGAATGAAAGGTTCTTTTTGTAAAACTATTCCCTTGGATGAACTCACGTGACCTTAACTTTGCAGGGATTGTTAACTCCTTTAAGTAATGTTAACCCCTACTGCGATGATATAACATAGGATTTAAAAACCATTAGTTTAATTTTTTTCTGCAACAATTACAAAAATACTCAGATGTATACTATATAAACACTTCATAAGATATCATTAAGCTAATTATGTTTGCAAGGAGTTCCTCAATGTTGTATTACTAATGACCCATCTTCAACATATATTATCTTTTTTTGCCTGGTTTTTGTATGGTCACAAGATGGTTTTATGATACTGAGAGACCAAAGTGGCAGCTATCATTAAAACCTAGAGTAGGTGCAGTAAAGTAGTTAGTAATGCCCTGAGGGGAGAGCTACCTCACTGCATTCTTTCCCCACCCACTAGAGATACGGTTGCTAGGAAACTGGACCATCCCCCTAGGGAGGGACACCTGGTCATTAATGGACTGGGAACCTTCCTATAGCCAATCGATTCAAAATGTAGCATTTTGACCAATAGATGCTTGCCAGGCAGGAATTGCCCCTGCCTTGGGTATGCTGGGAGGGACCAGAATCTATAAATCACCCAACTAACCTGGGCATACGCGCTCAGCTCCCACCGCCTCAGTGGTGGGGCTGTGTGGGCCCAAGCTGCAGCTTGTAATTTACAATAAAAAGACCCTCATGTGTTTTGCAATGGAGTCCTTCCCTGTAGATCTTTTGGGGGCTCGAGAACTGGGTATAACAATACTTGAAAATTATGTCCTATGTGACATGTGAATGTAACAACCACTGACCACAGGCATTTATAGTACAGTTCTGTAGAAACAGCTTATTGAGGATACTGGAGGCATGGCTCACCTCCTATAGGTACTTTTTGTTCATGTAACTCGAGTTCGATCCCTAAAAAAGGAATCAAAAAACAGATAAAGGTGAAGGAGAGAACCAGCTACACAAAGTTGTTATCTGGGCTCTGCATACATGCTGTGACCTATGTGCCCCCCATACATGAACACAAACCCACATACACACATGCACACATCCTAAGAAAGCTGATTGAGTGTGAAGGTGAGTGGTTGAGGAAGGAGGGGCTCTTCTACTTCCCTGGCAGGATGGGCATGGGTATTAATTACATCCTTGTATTTGCAGGCTTGCATGGCTAAAGCAAGGGCTGTGCCAGAGGAAAGATCTAAGGAGAGGAAGTGAAGATTCCAACATAGGAGAGAAGGCCATCTCCAAACAGAGCACTGCCAGCCAGTGTGACATATCTCCACTATTCTCTAGCATCACTCACAAGCTGCTTCCAGTTGACACTCAAAAGCAATGTAGAAAAGTCCCATACAACAAAGCAACAGTTCCACAGCTAACAATCCTCCCGCAAAGAAAGCTGGGACTAAATTATAGGCTGTAAAGCTCACACTTTGAAGATCAAGAGGTAGAATTTGTGGGTCTCTGCACTGCCCCACATTTCTCTTCTCCTTGAAATGCTGACAGGCATTGAGCCTGGCTGCAGGTTTACCACCCATCCCGGGTCACATGGGTATGCCTGCCCTCCTTCATCAAAGCACTGTGATCCTATTTGTCTGTTTTCTAGACAAGAACTCAGGTCCAGCTTTTTATTTTTTATTTGTTTAGTATGTGCCCTTGTGCTCACATCCACAGGCCACAGGAAGTGTGGGTTAGTCAGAGAGTAATTTATGAAAGCCATTTCAATCCATTTACTATGTGGAGTGGAGCCCAAGTTGTCATACTTGCCTGCAGGCACCCCTATCAGATGAGCCTTCTTGCTAGCCCAGGGTTCAGATTTTTAACCACAGACTGCAACTGCCAAAATTCCTCTAATTTGAAGACTTTCCTGTGCTCAAAGTGCCTCGTTCTTTCTCCAGTGATTTAAAGGGACTACTGGAACTGGGCCTCGAAGCTTTGCCCTGAAGTAAAAATAGCAGGCAACTAAATCCTTGAAGAAACTGTGGTAACTGTGTGACCTTTCTCCAGGACTGGAGGGGTCAGAGCAACTTCTTCAAATACTTCATCCATGTTATTCTAGAAGCTTGAATTTGCCTTTTTAAAAAACTGTCTTTTGTTGAGTTAATGCTTAGAAAATTATTAAAAATCTCTCCAGAGAAATAAAATGAAGAAAAATATAAGATGAAAGAATTCTGAAGTATTTTCTGACTACAGAGTCTGATTCTCAGTTTTTTGTAAGCGAGGCTCCAATTTGGATCCATTCCTCCTAACGTGCAGTGATCACATGGAAGTCTCACTAAGCTAGGGAGAAGTGTGAGGAAACATAATAGATTTTGTCCATTTTCTGGGTTAAGAGCATGAAGCAATGAACATGCAAGGCTGACAGGAAAGTCAAGTCTGTCTGTCTTTTTATGAGGCTGTTTTCAATATATGTCAAGGGCACATATTAAATTTCCTCTCTGTTCAAATCCTGATGCTTCTTGCTAGGGGTCTGTCCCAAGGGTGTGTGAGAGAAGGCAGTAACGTTTTTCTGGCAGTTCTGTGCCCAATCAACAGTTTAGCTGAAGCCCTTTAGGTAAAAGAGAGTGAGCAAATCACCTGGTGATGGATGCTGCCCCCTTGGCTGGGTGGCACCTCCTCACCTTTGGAACTATCTAGAGCCTCTAGGGAAGGCAATGAGTGGGACCTGCACAAGAAACATGAATAATCTGAGTCTATTTACTCACAGGTATGTAAAGGTCTCACACAGTTCGGGATGGTTGTGAATAAATATGCTACTCTCTCAAGATCAGCAGCCCTGTAGATCTGAAGACAGAGGCTCGCTGCTCCCCGGCGCTCAGCTCATACATAAATAAAGGATGCTCCTGGTGCAGCTGCCAAATGTGACATGGTGATAAATTTCCAAGGGTGTCACTCAGCAAGGTGACAATTGCAGTGCTGACAGACCTGGGGAAACAGACTACAGGCAAAGTATATATGTTTATCAGTTCTGCATCCATGTCCTTTGGGAGGTGAATGACCTGAGATTCTGGTCACTGGCATAGCCCGGCTTGCTCATATTCCTACCTAGAACAAAGTATAAAAATAAGATTTAAACATTGAAGAGATCTCCTGCAGTAATTACTAGAGAGAAGGTGTTCAATATGTTTCTAGGTTGTCCTAGTCAAAGAATAGAAAAAGAGGTGGCACAGATTGCATAGTACTAAGGGAGCTTTAGAAGCACACAGGCATACTACAAGGCAACAGTGGGCTACTTGAGGGGGAGTGCTCAAGCATCCCAGGTTCTTGGGTGGGAATTCTTTTATGGTGCCCAAGAAAAGAAGGAGCTGGTTCCTAGGCATATAGCAAGGGTGGGGGCTCACTATTTTGATTGACAGGTTTAGGTTTTACAGCTTTCCCTCCCCTGTGCAGGTTCCTTCCCACATTGCATTTGATGTTCGTGATACCCAAATTATGCATAGGTGGAGGATGATATATGAAGAATTATCCCTGGAAATTTACTCAGAAGACACAATTTGTCTTATTGCACATGCGCCCAAAGCCATTGTAGACAAGACTGTCACACTACCTTTCGTTTCCAGATATATCCAAAAGTATACTTGAATAGAATCTATCCATGAAAGAAAAAGCCATCTAATGTTGTTAGGAGCACAGAAACATATTTTAATTGTTCAAAGTGGAATGTTTCTGTAGCATGGTGCAGATGGAGAGCTATGTTGCCACATGCAATGTTAGAAGAGAAGTTGTGTGTATAGCCTATACCAAGTGGAGTCCCAAGTTACCAAACTACCTATGCTTATGTGTCTCAAAGGAGATAATGTGTCTATGTGTCTATGTGCTTATCTGTCTCAAAGGAGAATGATTGTGTCTATGAAGCTATTTTCAACTGCCAACAACTCTGCCAGACTCCACCTATCCTCTATTTGGATGGTTCACAGAGAGTTTTCTAATATGTGTGCCAGCCTTTCCTAAAATCTTCCCGTGCTTTTGTTCACTTGTAGAATAAAATTCCCATTGCTGAGCTTGATACACAAAGTTTTTCACAGTCTCCTGCAGGGCCCTACTCCCATTACTTTTACATGTTGATGTCTTTGCACCCTGGCACGTATATAGCTGATGCGTAACAGTTACTGATACAACCAGCATCCTTAAGAGAAACAGAATGGCTGGGGAATTGTCTTATATAAGTCGCCACCACTGCAAGATGTCTGCTCTTCCATATGCTTTGCTCATTGTCTAACCCACCCCTAAGAGCATTCATTCTTCCCTGCCCTTTGAATACCCACTTACTTTGCAAGGCCCAGTTTAGAAATCCCCTCTGTCATTCTTACCCCTGACATGAAACTCCTCAATATTACTAAGTGTCCTTTGTTCCTTTGTCATAGCACTTTGTGTATCTTATGGAAGTGACTTATTAGGTTTGTCTCCAAGATAGATTACTAGCTCTCTGAAGGCAAGCATTTTGTCTTAATCACCTACCCATATTCTGTTCTGTGAACAGGACCTAAATACAGTAAAGATGAGGTGAATGACTTATTATCACTTACTATAAAACTTCCCACCTGGCAAATTTATGAGATAAACTATCTTTTGTCTTTGATCAATAGCAATGTATCTTCTCTGAACTTATTAGGTGATACTAGCCACTCAGTCTGGATGAGTCTGGAATGGTTTGTATTCAAGCTCTAATTACTTCTCAGACTTTTGGCTAAGATCAACTGTTTGCCTACTCATTTCCATCTAGCTTCATAGAAGAATAGCGTCTGTGTGTGGGTGAATGTGTGTGTAAGGAGGTAATGTTCTCTCATACTCAACTTCCTTGGCCTGTTTCCCAGCCCTTTCACATTGTTGGAGAGCGGCAATTGGAATACTAGCAGCCATATTGTGGCCTCTAATTTTCTTGAATGTAGAGGAATTTGTCTAACAACTTGGACCCAAGCAGTTATTTGTGGGTGAATAGAGAATAAGGAAGCCTATTTTTTTTTTGATAAATTGCCCAAAAGCTCAACAAGCCCTGTATCTTTCACAGTTGCTATGTAAGTTACTCCAGGCCATAGCTTTAACATTAATAAACCCACATATTATTTTCTGTTTTTCTCTAAGACCAGAAGTTTCTTCTTCCAGAGACAGTGAGCCACATTTGCACAGGCTTCTCTTGTTCTTGGCGTTTTGAGGGACAAGTCACATGTCATTTTATAAGGTAAAAGAGGAGAGAGCAGTGCTCTGCAGAAACAGTAGGAGGCAGTGGCCTGGCTGCTTTTTCAAGTCTCTAATTCCCAAATTTATACCCTTATATTAGAAACAACCATTTTCCTTCTGTTATTCTCATTGTTTTTGCCAGATCATGATAGATCATTTGATTTCATACTAGCCTTAGTAAAAATGGCCTTAAATTAGGACTTACATTTTTTTTTCAGTGACCTGACAATCATGGTGGAATTTATCACTAGTAAAACCAGATGTTGAACTAGTAATTTTTTAAAGGTCCCTTTTCAACTTAAATGTAAAATACAAATCCTAAATAGCACATAATGTGACATTTTAAATGTATCGCGGGTCTACTAAATTCTGTTATACCAGAAAGAATGTTTGAGCAGGTTAGTGCAGAGGCAAAACTTAATGGCCAGACCATGGCGCCAAGAATGAATTCAAGGAGCATTTAATTATTGGATCCAAAAGCAAAGCAGTGCATCAAAGTCCTCAGTGCAAAACATGTTCTTGGGGTGCAATAGAAATGTTTTTTTTTCCGTACCTGAGGTAATGAGTTGTAGATAGATGATGGGGATGCCTGTAATAGAAATTTTTTTTTTAAAGGGTGCATCCTATTGTGTGATGCCTTAATGAGTCCAGCCTAGCGGTAAAGACGCTAAACAAATCTGTCTTCTGTAAGCAAGCACTGAGTCTTCACCAACATCTGATTTCTGACCCTGAGAAGATTGTTTTCCCAAAATTGCCTTTGGCACCCATTCTAGTCTAACAGTGGCAGGAGCTTTTAGAACAAGATCACATGAACTGTATATGATGATATGAGACCTGAAAGTAGACATGGGATCCAAAGCCTATATGAATGTTTTAAGCTCTCTTGGTGTCATGTCTGAGGGCACAGCTCCTGCTTCACTCAGGCTGACTAGATCACCAGAGACCTGCTTTGGACCTCTTGCCTCATCCTTGAAGGAGATAAGGATTTTCCTACAAAAAAGATAGTGAATTCCCACAATAACCACAAGCCAATGAAGGAACATAAGAATTTAATTTAAATACTGCCAGGATCACTCTTCAAGGAACTAGGGTGGCAGATTCTTAATAAATGGCGATCATTAGCATTTATTTATTTATTTATTTATTTATCTATCTATCTATCTATCTATCTATCTATCTATCTATTTATTATTTCTTGTGGAAGTGGCTATTGAGCTTGGGCAAGTGCAATTACTCAGCACAGTTGACACAATACCTAGAAATTCTCTCTGATCATACAATTTTAAAGAAAAAGCATTCATCAGCTACTAATTTGTGAGTTCCCTATGGGCAGTGGGTACTACGGTCTCTGTCTCCCTATGTATGCTTCAGAGCTCTGTTCTAGACAGTAGGTGTTTAATGAATATTTGTAGTTGATGTATTCTAAGTGGGTTGTCCAAAATTCCCCCAGAGGTGGTCAATAGCTGTTTTCTGGTTTGCTAGTGAGTTATTCCTGCCGGAGGCACGGAACATTGCGGAAAGGAGCCCGTTCGCAAAGTGTTGATTTCCTGCATAAAGCACTGGGTTTATTAAGAAGAGATTGGGTTCCTCCCTTAGGAAGCACTTGCCCTCTGGAGATAGGGAGGTGTGAAAACAGGGTTTAAACAGCCAGCTCCATTGTTAGTGCTTCTTGTTCAGGCTCCAGCTTGAGAGCATCTGCTGCCTCTTTGCCTCCCTGGAGAGAAGAGCTGCCGGTGACATAGTGTTGGTTTGAAGAAACCCTTGGATACAATTGTTTGCATGTTTTCTTTCTATATTCCACTCCTTAAACCCCAACATGCTCCTGTCAGGTTGGCAGCACTGAACACGGGAGTAGAAAACACACTGTGCTTCTTTGCAGACTGGCCCTGCTTCCCCCTGAGATGGAAACGTTCTAAAATTAGACTCTCTTGGCATGACATTTCTTGATATTGAACTGAGTTCAGTAAGAATAAAGTTTGAACTTTGCATTGTTTCGAGGTACATACAGCTTTTACAATATACTTTCAAGTCATATTTTGCTCATTTTCCTGAACGCACAAATGTCTGCTTTTAGATAAGATTCATAATCATTTTATTGCAGCACATGCATTTGGGTTGTAAGTATTGTATTCTGTGTATTGATGGTGACTCAAGCCTGAATACTGTATTGAGAGATTAAGCCTTTAAGAGATGGTGACAGATGCATGAGGAGTTTGTTGTGGGGAGTTCAGGATTATTGGAAAATGAACGTACGCTTTGTGTTTGCATTACACACGAACTCTAGTTCATACCAAGGAGTTAAGATCAGCAAAATCTCGGTGTGTTGCTGTTGCAGCCCAGTAAGCTAGATGAGTAACTTTGATAACAGACACACAGGCAGAGGGAGATTAGTGAGGCTGCTGTGGCTTCCTGTTGTAAACACTGGATTCCCTCCGGTTCGCCTTGTGCCAGGAGCATCGACAAACACACAGTTACAGAGACTTCTTCTCTGTGTCCTCCTCTTTCTTTTACCAGCTTATTCTTCTGACATCCCTACTGTTGTCAATTTTATGTTGCTAACACATTATCATACATACATACACAGCCTCAAGTCTTTGGCAGCCACCATTATTCCTTCTATTATAACCGCTAGAACAAATTTTAGATATTAGAGATTTTAGAAACCATTTAAGATTAGAAAATAGTCTTGAATGTATAAGAAATAAGATTAGAGGCTTGATCTGATTGATGTGATAAACTGAAAAAAATAACCCAACAGGCGTTCTCACTGGTCAGAGAATTTATAGTAGTATTTTCCTCATGAAAGCAATGTTATAACATCACTACTCTTATTATTGATTACTGTTGACTTTATACAATCGATGAAAATTAGGGGCAAAGAGAGAGTTCATTCACTTGCCGTGCTCACAAAGCTCAGAGAAGGTGGAGCTGGGATAGAAACCCAGGTCTATGGATTACAGAATCACTTGATTTTTCTCAGTTCTGGGCTGTCAGCAGCAGCAAGGCTTTAGAAGAGTCGAAGCAGCTTCTTAGGCCTGTGTTCACATCTCTACCCACAACATTTCTCAGACTGTATGACAACCAACAGATCAATCTAGAACCACTTTTCTTTGTAGATAGATCTCAGAGGGTCCTGGTTTTAAGGTTGTGTGTGTGTGTGTGTGTGTGTGTGTGTGTGTGTGTGTGTAAGTTTTGTCTATCATTACTGCCACCTTCTTTTCTCAAGGACCCCTTTCCTCAGGTCAGAGCAGTCACTCTACCATCTTTTCTATATTGCATTTTTTTAAATCTAGTTTAACTTGGTAACATTTTTTTTTTTTTTAATGGGGAGAGGCACTGGATTGCAGAAGGAGAGAGCCGAAAAGCCCTTGGGTGACTTTCTATGCCTACCCAGCATGTTTCCCTGACTCAGGATTCTGATCTTCAAAAGTGAGGGAGAGCTGTGGCACGGGGATCAAGGGTTGGCATGGAACAAGTCTGCTTCTGAAATGAGAACATGCCCTGGGGAGGGAGAGAGCCTTGGTCTTCCAGGAGGTGCCCAAGCCGAGAGCTATGCATGCTGCTCTCTGCCATCTGTGGCATCATCCCCTCCTCTCTCTCTCTCTGAAGATATATATATATATATATATATATATATATATATATATATATATATATTCAAAATATGTATTATGTACATATGTAAATATATATGTATATATATATATATTTATATATATATATATATATATATATATAGTGTTCTCTTATCTCTGAGTGTACTCTCTATTTATTTCCATTTAAGTCCCTCCTTCTGTAGACTGCCTCCTATCTTATCTCTCCCCTCATAAGCAGTGGCAGGAAGTCAAGTTTCTCATTTGGGAAGCCATTCTTGATAGACTAGGCAGAACTGGGCACATCCACTCCATGACACTGAGTGATAGAGGGTGGGCTTGTTTGTATAGATCCTGTGTGTTCAGGTCATTTATACTCAACAGAAAACCTGGGAGTACAGGGGAATGTCTTTACACTGTATACACATCAATCAGAGGAAAACCAAAATCTGGCTTCCTCTTTGATAAAAGAAAAAAATCATTTAACTAAATTCCAAGAACTCTAAAATGTCCTTTTGTAATAGGACGCAGTGCCCTAAACCTGGACCAGTTGATACCAATTCACTGTAAACAGGAATTGTCAAAGGCTTTCTCATCTAGCCAGAGCCAGAATTCTGTGTTTTATCCAGCTGATGCTGAGGGCCTCACATTCGCTAAAAGGCCTTAGTTGCTTATACAGCAAAGGTCCCTAGCCCATGGTGACTATAGGTGCACACTCCAACTGACCGTCAAAATGTCTCCTCATTCTTGTTCCCAGTGGCCATTGCATTGCCTTTGCCTGACAGGCCTCCACAGATGAACTCTTACTGACCCAGTTGTTCTAGTGGAAAAGAAGCTCCTGGAAACCTCACAGCCTCTGCCTTGCCTGCTGAGCCTCCCTTGCGTGTCTCTAGGACTCCTCTTTTGCTTTCCTTCTGCTTGGAAAGAACAAGAATGTTCAGCAAGCTGCTGTCTGGATTGTGTTTCCACTGCCTGAGGCTGGGCTTTTGAATTTTTCAACAGAAAAAGAAGAAGCTGTACTGGGGAATAATTTTTCTGTTGGTGTGTTCTCTGCAGGTCCTGTGGCAACAACAGCCATGCCACGCAAATGCTTCAAGGTAACAGCGGAGACCTTCGTTCTCGTCTCCGGCAAGGGATGGTGACCAGTGACCCTTGATGGTCCTTCCTGCAAGACTCAGGACTCTCTCTTTGGCCGTGATTAATTCTATGTTCTGAACTGAAATGACAATCATTTATTATTCTGTTTTACATATGCACCTCCAGGGAGTCCAGCTAAGAGCTCTAATTTTCTAGTTTAATTGCAGCAGTGTTCTCTGAGAGGCATTGACGGCAGGGATGCTGAAGGATGTCAGTTCAGTGAATTATCGAGTCTTAGGCAAAATCATACGCTTCTATGGAGTCAGGTAGTGCTTTCTGAAAGATGATGCAGGCCTCCCATTTACCCTGGGCCTGCATATTCATAAGAGGACCAGCAATGAGCTCAGGTGGGAATGACCTATTAGGAAAATCAATGAGGTCTGGTACCAGGCTCTCTGCCCACAGTGCCTGGCTGTCTTTAGATACAGGCACAGTTGTCAGTCAGCTCTGAGAGGACCTTGGATGCCTGTCTCTTCATCCTTCCCCAAGCCTGTGCCTGTGGGAATGGAAATCAAAGCAGTTTTCAGCTGATTTAAATTGTGTCATTCACCGTCCCATCCACAAAAGTGTTTTAACCACATGAAATCTCTTAATTCCCTGCTTAAAGTGCTGGTAACAGTTGCAGAACAGCGTTTGTGGGTTCTGTTGAATTTCCTGAGTCTACATCGGAGTGCAGCATGGCTGAAGCGCTGTCGGGACCCTCAAGCCATTACTTTGGCTAGGTGAGGATTTTCCTATCAGAGTCCAGTTCCTTTTACAGCAGCCATCAGACGGATGAAAATGTCCAAGAAAATGTCTTTCATATAGAATGCTTGCTGGCATTTTACCTGGACAGTCTGCAAGATTTGTGCCTGCTTTAGGGTGGGTTATTTGCACTAATGACAACAACAAGAACAAAAATTGTGAACCTTTAACTTATTGGTAGGTGAGTGGTTTTAGAGACAGATCTGAAAAAAAAAAAAAAAAACAGAACAAAACCAATGGGGAGGTGTAAGGGAGAAGCAAACAGTCACGCAACTAGAGATAAAAGGAGGGTGAAGCTTGGAGTCAAGGAAGAGAAACATACCCCAAAACAGGCTGCAGCCTGAAAGGGGAGCCAGGCCTGGGGAACAGGTGCCTGAGAAAAGAGAGGGAGACAGGGGTGAAATGGGAAGTCTGGGGGAGGATAGGGGGAGGCTGCCAGTAGCCTGGTTAAGGTAATGTCAGAGTAATGGACTGACAAAGACTTGTCTCAGGGTAATAAGAGATCTGGATGCAGGTGCTCAGTGGGCCTTGCTATCCTTATCTTGCTATCCTTATCTTGCTGTGGCTCAACTGTTGACTGTATATCAAAGGTTCTCAGGTTAGAGAACTCAGCTCAGTGACCTGCTCAGCTCAGTGTGCTGCTATGAGGTAGCAGAAACAGACAGGTGTGGTCTAGTATATTACTTGAGCTACTATGTCTCAAAGGGCATAGTGTGACTATTCTACCCCCTTTCCCCTCTCTAACTGCTCATGGAGGTGAGCGTGCCTTGTGTCTCCACCAAAGTCATGCAGTCAATAAGCATTAGATTGAAACCTTTAAAATTACGTCAAATAATAATAATAATAAAACAAGCCTATATACTATAGCAGATATCTCAGGTATTTATTCTGATGACCAAACACTAACAGAAAGTTCGTAAAGTCAATAACACTATGTGGTGATGTGGAAAATCTCTTATGCTTACTTAGAACTGGGATTACACAAGATTGAAACAAACGTATCCTCTACTCTTTGGAAGCTCAAAGAATTATGATAAAATTATTCTAATGCCACCATAACATAGTCAAACAGCAACATGGGAATGTGGTAAAAGGTGGCACTGAGTCTACATGACTGGAAAAGGAGAGACGTCATGCTTGAGGTGGCAGGAGGCTGCTGCATGACGTTTGATAATTGGGTCTTTATGAGATGCATGAGAATAAAGGAATTCTGGTCTTTAAGGGGTATTTCGGGATAGTACATCAACACAGGCAGATATCACAGAAACGTAGATATTCTGGAGAATTCTTAGGATGTTAAGATACTTAGGATGGCTTAGAAGAAGTTTCAAAAGGAATGAGGGTAGATGAATGTGGAAACCCAGTTGAGAAGGACCTTGTGTTCATAACAGCCTGCTTTGTCTTCAGCCCACAAGCCGCAGCAAGGATTTGGAGAGGGAATGTGTCAGACATCACCTCTACATTCCTCACAAGAAATAGAGGTAGGGATACTCTGGAGTTTCATGGTCATGCTATCCACAGTACCAGCAGATTCATTGTTGAATATGCCCTTGCGTCTTTCCATGCTACCTGCAGCTTGCTCAGGTTGAGAGCAGTGTGTGGCCTCAGCATCAGATCTCACTAAGACACAGCAGGCTATGTAGCAGCAGATTCTGAAATGAGTCCCATGGTCAAAATCTAATTTAAGAACATTCTAGAGGTTGGAATTTACTAAATCCTAGTTAAAAACCTACTATTTGATCACCTCCCCCTGAGGGCGGAGCCAGGCCACAGAGGAGTACAATGCAGCCAGTCCTGATGAGACCTGATAAGCTAGGGTAAGATGGAAGGGAAGGAGAACCTCCCCTGTTAGTAGACTTGGAGTGGGACATGGGAGGAGATGAGGGAGGGAGAGTGGGATTGGAAGGGAATGTGGGAGGGGTCTACAGCTGGGATACAAAGTGAATAAACTGTAATTAATATAAAAAAATTTAATTAAAAAGCCTATTATCAAATATTGCGATCCTCACTTTTCTTTAGTCCTAAGTTGTCCCTCAAATCAACCTACTTCCTGTCACCACATCGCTCATGGCTCAGGAGCTTGAATGACATATTCTGCTTGGGTGTCAAGGCTCTGTGCCTGTGCTCATGCCTCCACAGTCAACAGAATGGGGTTAAGAGTTTAAAGAGTATTCATTAGTACACTCCTTTAGAAGGCTTACTGATGCATTCTTACCAAGATATACTAAGAATAGATTTTAAAAAGAGAAGATTAACACAATGTTTGTTGGGATTGAGTCAGGGCTGTTTTTATTATGACTTGTTCTTGCAACTTCATGTTCTTCACTTCTAATGAGATTGTTGAACAAGAACAAGGTGACATTAAAGGTACCTTCCTCTCCATAATCACAAAGCACCCAGAAACTATTTCACCTGAGGTTACTAGAGAAAACAATGCATCACCAAGAGATTCCTAAGACAAGCAGAACCTGACCCAGAACTTTCTGGCCATGAACCTTCCTGCCTGGTTTAATAAACAAACGAGACAGAGTAAACTGTGAAGGCAGGAAAGTTTTTGTTTGTTTGTTTGTTTGTTTGTTTTGTTTTGTTTTTTTTTTTGTCAGAGATGAAGTCCAGTTAGGTATCAGTTTATGAGGACAGAGATTTCACCCACTCAGTAACTGTCTGAGGAAGGGAGGGAAAGTGGGTTGGTTGGTTTTAAATAATACCAGAATACAGATTTCAGAACCCCAATAGTTTAGACTGCCAAAGGGCAGAGATTTTTAGTCAAGACCAGAATATCCAAGGAGAATTGATATAATTTTATTAGTGTTTTGCTTAAGTAGTTTCATCTGTTTCAGACATTGCTTGCCAAAGAATAATATCTATAAAGCTTATTTGCTGTTCTGTGCACTGTATGTCCAAATTTCTGCCTTTAGAACGTATATACCCATGTAATGTAGCAGGGACACTGAAGAACAAACAGAATGAGATGCTTGGCTAACAAAGCACAGTCACTGAGTGTGTCAGCTACAGTCGGTCAATAAATTGAAACTCAAACCTAGACAGTCTTTCTGTAGAAGTTCCTGTATTCCAAACTACCACAACGTGCTATTTGTATTTGTTGATTATTTTTGCTGTAGCAAATTATTATAAACACAATGAGCTAAAAGAGCATGGATCTAGTCTCCTGTAGTTGTGGAGGTCAAAAGTCTAAAGGGGTTTTAGAAAGGGGAAAATATAATTGCAAGAGCTCTGTAAGTCATTCCAGCAAACTGTGAAATCTTAAGGCCGAGAAAGCCAGCTGGTGTGAAGCAAGGGCACTGTTGTGTGTTGATCTCTTTAACCTGTGTGGTCTCTCCTGACTCTGGTTGGTTAGTACCAGAACTTAATTGTAGAAGAACAAGTAAGACAGCAGAAGGAAGCAGTGGGAGGTTGTGGAGCAATCCCTCTGGGCTGATAGAGTCTAGGCTGACACATTCTAGAGGAAAAGCAGAAGGCCTCCCTGCTCAGTTCCTCCAATTATTTGCTTGGCTTATCTAAGTGAATCTCACTGACCTCTCTGACCCCTCTGTATTTTTTTTTTCATAGGAAAAGTATGGATACATATCTCTTGGTTGTACTGGGAAGATGACTTGGTCCGCTGCCATACAAGCAAAAGGACCTGACTTCAATGCCCAGAAGCCATATACAAAACTGGGCATGGTTACATGGATTTATCATCCCAGTCTGGAGAGCTGGAGACAGAGGACTTCTGGCGTTCTCTGGTCAGCCAGCCTAATAAGTGGGTGAGATGTAGGACCCTGAAAAAGACTCTATCAAAAAAACAAGGCAGAAAAAAACCTACTCTAACTAACCAAAGAAACAAAACAGTTACATAGATCCTTTACTATGGAACATTACCTGAAGCTCTTGGAGCTACACATGCATGGACACATGAACACCTTCCATATGAATATGCATACACACACACACACACACACACACACACACACACACACACCTCTCTATTGTTGCCCACCAAACATAATTCCATAGAAATTTAATACAATATGCCCAAATTATTAGTGAATGGTTGGAAAGCATGTGCTTTTAAAATATCCTGTCAATTGGCAAATACAAATCTGGATGATCCACTTAGCCTCTAAGTGACTTAGCATATGTGCAAGGCTTTTACAAGCACCTAGAGATTTAGTTCTCATGACAACTTTATTGCATAGAACGATTCCCACCAGATAAGAAAGTGAGGGATGGAGACACAGAGAGGTTAATTGAGTCTCGTAATGCCACAAGTCACCTAGCAGGTGAGATTCTGAACCAAGCCTGACATGCAGGTGGCCTGGCTCAGAGCCCACTCGTTAATTGCTCCATGCTGCTTTCTAGGCAGGAACAGGGGGGGCGTGGAGCACGTAGAGAATGTGGAGCTGCTCCACCAACTGCTAAAACAGTACAAGGGAATTATATGGAGAGATCTTTATCCCCAGAGCATCAGGCAGAACATCAGGAGCCCTAGGGCCATCTTTGAGACTGACCTTAACAGTGGGACCCTCCTCCACTACTGCACATTATGTCACAATGGCAAGTTGCCAAGAGCTTTCACATTCTCAGCTAACACGTGACGAAAGCTGGCGAGGTTCTTCCTGCCATACACAGTCCCTTCCTGGATGTTCTGTGACATGGTTCTTAAAACTCTTAGATGGTTCAGTACTCTAATTATCCTGTCTTCCTCATTCTCAAAACTTACCAGGCCACAGAGGAAGACAATGCAGCCAGTCCTGATGAGACCATAGGCTATGATCACATGGAAGGGGAGAAGGACCTCCCCTATCAGTGGACTTGGAGAGGGGCATTTGGAGGAGATGAGGGAATGAGGGTGGGATTGGGAAGGAGTGAGGGAGAGGGCTACAGCTGGGATACAAAGTTAATAAATTATAATAAATAAAAATTAAAATTAAAAATGCTGGGAAAACAAAACAAAACAAACAAACCCTCCAACAGTAGCAAAAAGAATATAAGCACTGATGACTATTACTTAGTTCTTTCTCACTTTATCTATTTACTAATTATTCAAACCTGGATAACACTCTGAGCTCCGGTTTTCTCATGAACATACACCCCAGGCAGTTAGGAGAACTGAGTGAAGTCACATATTTCGTATTTCTTGCATGGAACCCTGACTTATAGAAAACCATCAACTCCTGATTCTCTTACTTTTCACTCTAACTGTAGATCAGTACTCATTATTAAGACTCAGCCCTGCTACTTGCATGTATCTAGGGACCTTTGCATCTTACTACTTTCCAGTCTGATTTCTTGCCTACTTATTTCTCTGAAAATAAGAGCCAGGAATCAACACTGATGTGTCGCTCTCTTCTGGATCTTGTGAGCCTTTCTGCAACACTGGACACCCAGACCACATCCATATCTAGTGACTGTAATCTATAGTTCACCTGCTTCCTGGGGGCTTATTTCTTGGGCTTTATACTCCTTCCCTCTCTGCCTACTATGATTCTCTTCTTGCCCTGTATTTCTAGAGCTCCACTGTGTGCTCCCTTCACTCACTTCTCTTCCTCTTCTGGACCCTTAAATATGGATAGTCATCACTATTTTCTCTCACTCTTCATTCTTTCTTATAGTCTTCACTTCAGCCATATCCTGCTGCATGTCTGTGTGTCTATAATTAGGTTTTTCTCTTCTGGTCTCTAAACCTGTGTTCCTAAAGAACAAACACTAACAGCTCTACTCATGACAGCTTTCTGGGCATGACATACATGCTAGTCATTACTTCCACAAGGTTTCTCAAATAAGCCTTGATTTAATCTTTGTTAGACTAATGGCATCCATCCATCTCTTTCTTCATCAAAGCTTTCTTAATTCTTTCATTTTCTCTCAATGACTCAGAACTGGTTCCCTTTAAGTTTCCATAGTGGTTTTTTCATACAACCTAGAGTAACTGGCAATCAAAGCTCCAGTCAATCATGCAGGGTTTACACGAATATTAAGGGACATCCTTTCTATACGATTGACTTCCTGTAGGCAGAGACAGGGTGTTATGTTGCCAGGAAAAACGTCAAAGCCCTCACCACACATTTGAATTCTACTAATTTTCGTTTCTAGACTTGGTTTTACCAAAAAGTCTGTAAATTTATTAAAGCCAAGATGCAGTTTATGTACTCTTGTATGATAAGTAACATCTAATTGCAATGAAATTAAAAAAAAAAACTGTGTTGAGTACAGTAACTTATAATTCTTTTACTGGCTGTTATGGGTTGAGATATATTTCTAACATCACACTCATATGCTAAACTACCAGAACTCAGAATGTGACTCATTTGAAATTAATGTCTTTAAGGGGATAATTCAAATAAAATGGAGTCTCTGAGTAGGCCTTAATCTGGAATGACTGGTTTGTATATAAGAAGAGGACATTATAACACAGCCCTGGGGATGGAAGGGAATAAAATGAGGACACATGATAGTGTAACCATTTGCAAGATCTCAGATGAAATCAACTGCTGACACCTAGTCTTCTATCCTCCAAACTGAGTCCAAATATAATTATGTTCTTTACATCACCTAGTCAATGAGATTTTGTTAATGTAACACTACCAGGACTAATAGTCAAGCTAACTGTTGCTGACTAGTTCTATGAATGAGGAATAATGTTTCCTTTGGACTTGACATTTAAAAACAACACTGTTCTTACTTTTATTTCTATAGCTGGTTTAAAATCAGACAATGGGCTGTGTGAATAGAATTTTTGCTTACCCAACCTATTGTAAGGGAGGGGCGTGTTATCAGATGTTGTTAGCATTAAATCTAATGTTTTCTTGCACGTAAGTCTTTTTTTCGTTCTCCTTTGCCATCCTGTTCTTCTGTTCTCTCCTCATTTTTCTCTTTTTCCTTTCTTCTCATCCACTTTCTCCTGCCTCTTTCACCTCCACTTCTTGTTGTCTAAATCTTATAACAATAGAGCAGGGATTTGAAATTTAAGTCCCAAGACAGCCTATGTTGACTATAAAGCAGAGTAGACTATTTGGTCTCTGAAAAACTTGCAGCTTGATAGCAAAGGAGATAGGAATGCCATGTTCAATTTCTGCCCCAGAGTGGATGTGTGTGTATGGCAGAGCCCAGAGACTGACTCATCGCACAGGCCTAACAAGAGAAATGTCCAGGTGTATACAGTAAGAATTTTTTGAGCTGTTCTTGCAGTTAACAATCTGGTTTCATATACCCAGATGATTATATGTCATAGACATCAAAAGGAGGTCAATAAAATCCAGGCTTTAAACTTTGACAATAATTTGAGCTGAATAATAGTTGAATTTCAGGACTGAGTTGTCATGGTGAGAGCCAATGAAGAGGAATAATTATCTTATAACTCAGTTACTGTCCTGCTGAACTCACAGCAATATTCCTAACCCCATGTCTAACTCACCAAGCCCACACTATATTTAGTCAAGCTCAACAATATTTCCTTTATATTATTTTATGTATACATTTGCATTTACAAACAAACACAAAATAATCAGTGGAAGAACATTTTCAGGGTGTTTTGAGAAGGATAAGGAATGACAACCTTTGCATCAGGAGGAGTTATTTTTCAAATGATTCTAAGAAATGAAAGAAGAGGCAAAGGAGGAGATGTTTATAATTATTGAAATACAGCGAACACAAATTTCAAAGTATCTTTGAATAGCTGTAGAAATTTTTTAAAAAAAGGATGTCAACAACACGACAGGAATTTCTGCTGACTGAAATACACATCACCGTATACCTAAGATGTCTAGAAGATGAACTGTAGCTCCTCTCTGGGGAAAATATGGTGATAGAAAATTCTGAGACTATGTCTCCAATGGACAAGGCAGAAGACAAGGCAGCATGCTCAGCTCTCATATGTGCTGTCTAACAGGACCATGATGAATGGCAATTGAATGGCGCCAAGTTGCATACCCTACAAAAGGACAGAAGTGCTGCTATCTGTGTCTGGCTGGCACAGTCTCTACGCCATGCAGATACAATACCTAGGAACCTGCAGGCAGAGGACCCTGAAGCTCTGCTCTCTTATCATCCTCTTGCTTAGACTGCCTAAACTGCAATAAATTATAATCTCCTATACATAAGGGGTTTTCCTCCTTATTGAGGAACATAGGAACTGAGAAAATGACACAAATCTCTGGTTGGGTCAGCTCTTTCCTCCTTGAAGGAACAGTTGATAATAAAGTTTAAATGTCCCTGATCTAAAATTGGAAATCTTTTTGAGTAAAAATGTGGTATCACAGGTGGCGATTCCATACCTTATCTAATGTGACAAACTACAGTCAAATCATCCATTTGCTGTTTGCAAGAAAATGAATGGATCATAAAGATAAGGACCACATTTTATCTCACATGCAAAAATTAAAGAGCAAAAAAAAAAAAAAAAAAAAAAGAAAGAAAAGAAAATCATTGGTTGAATGAAAGAACGAAGTAATCTCACAATGACAGGGAGGAGTATAATCGAAACAATGTGAGCATTTATGGGTATGTATGAAAATATGATAAAGTTCCTCTTTGTACAATTAATATATATGAATGAAAATGTATGTGCAGTAAATTATTGTGGATTTGTGCATGAACTCTATATAAAATATAAATGAATTTTTTTAATTTTTTATTAATTACACTTTATTTATTTTGTATCCCCCCATAAGCCCCTCCCTCCTCCCCTCCCGATCCCACCCTCCCTCCCCTTTCTGCATGCATGCCACTCCCCAAGTCCACTGATAGGGGAGGTTCTCCTCTCCTTTCTGATCTTAGTCTATCAGTTCTCATCAAAATTGGCTGCATTGTCCTCTACCATGGCCTGGTAAGACTGCTCCCCCTTCAGGGGGAGGTGATCAACGAGCAGGCCAATCAGATTATGTCAGAGGCAATCCCTCTTCCCATCACTATGTAACCCACTTGGACACTGAACTGCCATGGGCTACATCTGTGCAGGGGTTCTAGGTTATCTCCACGAATAGTCCTTGGTTGGAGTATGAGTCTCTGGGAAGTTCCCTGTGTTCAAATTATCTTGTTCTGTTGCTCTGCTTGTGGAGTTCCCATCCCCTCCAGCTCCTACTATTTCCCACTTCTTACATAAAATTCCATTCACTCTGCCCATCAGTTGGCCATCAGGCTCAGCATCTGCTTTGACAGTCTATACTGCAGAAGCTTTCAGAGGCCCTCTGTGGCAGGTTTCAAGGTTGTTTCCTGTTTTATTAGAACTTGGATCACAATCCAAAAGACAGCACTAATATATGCAATGGTTCAAAATATTTTTTTTAATTCTAAACACAAATGAGAAACACTAAATTATCTGAGCAGGTTATATTTATAAATTTATATGTACATACATGTGTAAAACAATAACAACTAAAGAATAAGAGGCTATTATTTTGAGAAGTGAGATGGACATGAGAGACATTGAAGTGGGGGGAGAGAGGAGGGGATGATGTAAATTTAAAATACTTCTTAACATAAGTACTTTGCATAAGGAATATTCAACTTAGACACTATTTGCTTTTCCTTTTTCCCTCCTTCCTTCCTTTTTCTTTATTTGTCCTTTTCTTTCTTTCTTTCTTTCTTTCTTTCTTTCTTTCTTTCTTTCTTTCTTTC
>NW_026585644.1:29387242-29396570 GCF_907164565.1 Psammomys obesus
TTCTTTCTTTCTTTCTTTCTTTCTTTCTTTCTTTCTTTCTTTCTTTCCTTCCTTTTTTGTTTCCTTTCTTCTTTCCTTCTCCTTTTCCTTCTCTTTATCACCATAATCCACATAATCATTATTTGCATCTATTTGTTCCTCTCTCTCTCTGTTTCTCTCTCTCTCTCTCCTCTCTCTCTCTCTCTCTCTCTCTCTCTCTCTCTCTGTGTGTGTGTGTGTGTGTGTGCATTCCACTGGCAATCATATAGAGACTGGGAGTTGGTTATTTTCTTCAAGCATATGAAGTCAATTATTTCTCTTTCTAAGTGGAAAGAAAGACAGGAAAGAGGAAAAAAGCAAAGTCTACAGACAAATAGCATTGTTTTTTAAGATAAATAAATAAGTAAAAAACCTGTTTTGAAAACGATAACATGACTTCCAAACAAAACATGGTGACTGTGATGAATGGAAGCAGGGATGGTCGTTATGATTAAAGTGATCATTGCAGCCATGATGACATCAAAGGGGAAAGTCATGAAGACTGTGGAGGTTCCTACAGAACTCGGAATCAAACTCATTGAATTAAAACCTCAAACATAGCAACAAACATCAGTTTAAAATTGCATTACGTAAGTGGGTTAGAAAAGGAGTGCTTGTGTAGAATTCTCCAAGAAGTCAAAAGCAAAAGAAAGAGATGAAAATGACATCTTTGGTGAGAGACGAGGAAGTTAAATAATGATATTTACATGTCAGAGGATACCTAGACAGCCTGAATGTAGAAGACAGAAATAAGAAGGGGAAAATATGATGAAAGACAACAACAGAGAGAAGACCCCATCTTGAAACTATGAAAGAATACTGTGTTTCAGATGAATAGCATGAAAAAAAAAAAAGAGCTAATATGAACTCAGTCCTGGGGCTTCCCCACTTGCAGAATAGAGAGATACTTGGCACATGGTCAGAAATATGAAGGGCCACATGTACCCTGTGTGCTTGTGGACCTGAAGGGGAACAGGCTTTTGTTCTGAGCCCTACAACATCATCATTTGGGGCAGCCAGGTAAGGTGATTAACTCATGTAAACCTCAGTTCATACAAATCTACAACAAAGTTAACAAGTGCTATTTCATTGGGATTCTGCTGATGATTAACACATAATTAACTCATGCTCCATGAGTGATCATGACCTAATAAATTAAATTAAAAAAAAACCCAGAAAACACAGTCAAACTATCAAATATCAATAGGAAACAGAAAAAAGCAAAGCAAAGATGGAGGTAATTGCTTTAAACACATTTACAATATTTCCCAATTACTTTATCTTTTGTCTTTGAAGTAGACTCTACCTAGAATTACATAAATAATTAAGATATTTTTAAAAATAAATTTATTAAATTATTTATTTTATTTTTTGAAATTTAAAATGTTTAAATATTTAATGGCATTGTGTATAAATAGAAAATATTACAAAGTAGCCAATACAAAAACAAACAAATGAACAAAAAGACTAGGAAAGAAAACTTAAGGATAGCATCACTGCACCTAAAACAGTGGTTTTCAGCCTTCCTGATGTGGTGACCTTTCAGCACCATTCCTCACATTGTTGATACCCCCAATCACAAAGTTATTTGATATGTCATAACTGTAATTTTGCTACTGTCAATGAAATGTAATGTACATATCTTGTATGTGGAATATCTGATATGTGACCCCAGTGAAAGGGTCACTGGACCCCCAAAGAAGAAACAACCCACAGGTTTAGAACTGATGATCTAAGTGCAGGCAGATGAGGATGAATTTGTCAAAGCAGAGGATGGGAGGGCAATGTAGGAAGAATGGCGGCTCAAAAACAGCTACATTACAGAAGCCAAACCATATGGTGCAAAAAATTCAATGCTTTCCCAGGTAAAAAGTACAAGAATTTACAAAGTTACATATCCAGTGATTAAGCTGGGTGGATAGGGAGGTGGGGAAGAGAAAACAGTGTGCTCAAACTACATGGTATAAAACCTTTTCAAATTAGAAAAACAAAGTTACAGTAACTTAACCAAATCCATACAACTAAAAGATATTAATATGCCTTCAACTAAGTAAATTTTAAAGGTTAAAAACAGCATTAAACAGGACAAAGGATTTTTATATGTATTGATAAAATATCTGATCCAGAAATAAGGGCTGGAATTTTAAAATAAAAATAGATATCCATGTTTTTCTATTAAACAAACAATGATATAAGCACAATGAATTTCAGGGGACACTGTGGTATGGCCAAACTCTTTCTAATGGCTAAACTAAGACTAACCAGTACCCACAATTTGTTCTTCTGTGAACTCAATAGTATATCTCCATAGATAGCTAGAGAGAGATATGAATATATAATACCTAAGTAAGGACTCCTTTCTTTTAAAAAGGTGATCATATAGACCACAAATACACTTGAAAATAATTTAGAATTTTGAAAGCATACTCTGTAAGAGCTAACAAAAATTCATTATTACTTGAAGAAGGTAAGGTCTACCTAAAAACTAAAATTAATCTACTGGAGGTGGAGAGTAGACCACTTAGAACCAACAAGAATTAAAAGGGTGGCCATATTGAAATAAAAATAAAGTGGGGATAAAGATGGAACAGAGATTGAGGGAATGGCAAATCATTGAGTGGCCCAACTTGCAACCCATTCCATGGAAGAGAGCCAACCCCTGTCACTAATAATGAAACTCATCTATGTTTGTAGACAGGAGCCTAGTATGACTCTCTTTGAGAGACTTCATCCATCCAACAGCTCCTGAAAACAGACGCAGAGTGGAAAGAAGGATAAAAGGAACTGGAGGGGTCATGGACATCACAAGAAGACCTAGAGAATAAACTATCCTTGGCCCATGGGTGCTCGCAGAGATTGATGCATCACTAATCAAAGAACATGCACAAGCTGGACCTAGAACCCCTATGCATATATAGCTGATGGGCAGTGTGGACAACATGTGGGTCCCCAGCACCAGGTAGCTCACAACCATGTGTAATTTCAGTCCTAAGAGATTCAAAGCCCTCTCTTGGCCCTAGTGGGTACTGCAAGCACATGAATAATCTCTCTCTCTCTCTCTCTCTCTCTCTCTCTCTCTTTCTGTCTCTGTCTCTCTCTATATATATATCTATCTACAGGAAAACACCTATACACATGAAATAAAAATAAAGGAAAAAAAACTATATATTTGAGCCGTTATGAAATTATGTTTAAAGTCCATCAAGAAACCTAATAATGTGAGAAATACCCAAAATTTTTTAGAGGAAAAAGATAAAAAGGAGCACTTAGGCTTGCCAGAAATTAAAATATTTCAAATTATAAGAATCAAATTGGAGGGATGGCAATGTAAAAACAAGCAGACAAATATATCGGGATTGAAAGTCTCCAGATATATCTACGCTCAGATTTTGAACTTAGAGCATAAGGGGGCATGTGAAATCATCAGGAAAAAGAAGAACTGTGAAGTCTTGGTGAGAGGTGGTGATTGAGGAAATATGAATGCTGAAGGGTCTTCATTGCTGTTTTAGGTTTTAAACAACGTATTAAGATTCAATTTAGTTACTGGGTGTAGCGCCTTAGGCCTTTAGTCCCAGGACTTAAGAGGCAGAGGCAGGTGGGATCTCTGAGTTCAAAGCCAGCATGATCTACATAGAAAGGTCTCCAGACCAGACAGAGTTACATATTCAGACCCTGCCCTAAGATAGATAGGTAGATAGATAGATAGATAGATAGATAGATAGATAGATAGATAGATAGATGGATGATAGGTAGGTAGGTAGATAGATATGAGAGAGAGAGAGAGAGAGAGAGAGAGAGAGAGAGAGAGAGAGAAATTTCCTGGCTAGTGAGCTACCTCATTGAGTAAGGCTTGTTCCCTATGACTCTCAGAACTCAACATTGTAGAAAAAAAAGACCTGATTTCCAGAGGCTATCCCTCTGATCTCTGCATGTGCACCGTGGAAAGTGTATGCACATGTATTTGCGCATGCACACACAAACATGCACACACATAGACACAGAGAAAGGTATTAAATAAGAGAACGTAACATAAAAAAATATATATAGCTCTACTTCCGGGCATATGTGCTTACTTCTAAGAATGTACTAAAAAGAACAATGAAAGAGGTGAACATAAAATAGTCATCATACAAATCAAACCAAGCAAAAACTTAAAGAGACCCATTACTGGAACAACGAGGTAGACGGGACAGCCATTAGGATGTGCTTTTGTATAGACCCTGAAAATGCTGACGTCGATCCATGTCTGCAGTAGCTCCACACTCTGGACTTACGATAAGCCACATGCAAATCCCCTCAGGAACTAACATGCAGGACTTGGAGCTCCTGAGAAGCATGGCTCTTTGTGCTGGGTAAACTATAGGGCGACTTGCTTTCACCCCAAAGGGTAACGAATGGATGTAACTGTCTTTTCTCTATCTCCTCTTTGTATTTATTTTTCCAAGTTGTTTTTTTTTTTTTTTACAAGCAACATAACATTACTTCTAATATCAAAAATAATGACATAAATTTCTATGGAAAAAAACATGAATGAAGTAAAATGAGAATGGGTCTGGATTCTGGTGCTACCTCTTGCACTATTTTCTTTTAAGCATCGTAGAAGACGGAAATGGGGTGGTTCAAAATGTTAAGCAAATTCTGCCCCTCCCCTCTACTTTGGTGCAATGAGGTTCCAGGTGGCAGTTCCTTGTCTGAGTTTAGAGTGCTTTTAGGTGAATGTGTGTGCTCACTCCTCTACAAATATCCCTCCACATACACAAGCACCAATGTCTCTACCCTGATCCATTTGCCTGCTACATTGTGTTGATATTCATCTGAGTTAGTCTCCAAAATTGATTATAATAATTCATTTTTATCAAATTAATGAGAAAAGGCACCTTGTTTTGTTTTACATGGCTTTGAGCTCAGTTGACTATACTTGTCTCTGTCTTTATCATCTGTTATCAAGTATTTTATTTGGTAGAGTGCTATTTGTAGATTTTACTTTTTTATCTCATCTTTTGATGACTGTACTTTTTTGTGTAAGAAAACTTTATTTTACTGCTAACGTCACAAATTTGTTAAAATGTCTTGTTTTTTAATATGTCTCATCTGGATAGTCTTGAGTTTTGTGAAGTAGCAACTGTCACTCAAAAAAATAATGGGAATGTTTCTTGATTTCAATCTCACAGAGCAATTGTATCTCACTCCTGCCTACCCCATTAATTGCACAGTTTTACACTTGTTTAGAGATAAGTATCAAAATTGTGAACATTTCTGTGTTGTCTCTGATGTTAAAGAAAAATGCTTTTAGGGTTTCCATTAAACATATTTCTTGATATATATATATTAAGAAGTATATATTAAGAAGTTTGTACCTATTTCTGCTGAGTTAATCTTTTACCCCAGGTTAAAATTGAGGTTTAGAACTCAAACTGAAGTCTCTTTGCCTGGAGGTCAGTGAGTTTTCCCAGAAATAGCCATCTGAAATTGACCTGCTTGCTGTATTCTAAATGCCTCATGCATATGCTTCAGGTCAAAACTCTGCCCCCTTCCCAGAACGTTCTTGCCTGACTTCTACAGTCCCAATGGCAGCAAATGCAATTATCCAGTAAGAACATAACAGCGAGCCCAGCACTTTCAGTACTATAGCTAGAAATGAGAAGGTTTTAAAGCCCGAGCTTGAACATTATGCTGACGCATAGAAGGGGACCCTTCATGAAATTTCTATAGAAAGTAATCTTCCTTACATATCACAACCCCATCACAGATACAAAGTGCAGCTCTCATGAATAATTTCAAGGGTATATATATTTTTTGAAAAGAATATTCCTATTTTTCAACTTGTGAAAGTTACACTTTTTAAAATTCAACTGTATGTCCAGATACAAAATCCATTTCAAGCAGTCTGAGTGCCTTGTTATTATAATGATCAAACAGGCCAATATCTGCTTCCAGTCATGGTAAAATTGAAAGTACATGAAATCCCCCCTGGATGCAATTATTTCTCATGTAGCTCTTTAAACAATGCCTGTGTTTTGTGCTCAAATAAGCTGATCAATAGTGGCTCTGGTAGCATATCTCACCTGTGCCAGCATTCCCAAATCATTCCTATGGATAAATCAAAAAGGGAAATGTATAATAAATGCCCTTTCTCCCAGCTCATAAGGCCGCACACTGAGGAGGGGGCAGCAGGAAGCAGAGACTTCCACCAACAGTCATGTCCGTTAAGGGGGAAGCAGGCGACCTAGAGACAATGACACCCATATACACAGAAGGGTCGAACTAGTCCCCCCTTGCAGCACCATTGGCCAGAGAAGAGGGAATGGTCCCTGGTGGAGTAACAGCACAGGAAGGGTCAGGCATCTCCTAGCTTCCCCTTGTTTCCTTGACCCTGACCCCTCTAGGATGCTCATAGGGAGTAGGGCTAGCCTCCCTGAATCCTAGGTCCTGGGACTTATGGGATGGCTCTCTTGCACAATGAAGAAGGGAGGGGGCTGGAGCTTGTGGAAATTTAGGGTGTGAGGAAGCTGTGAGGATTGTCATAAGTGAAAGTGTTTGGGGTATCATGGCAACCCACAAAGCACAAGGCTTAGTGGAGAGCATTCGTCTGACCTCCCTAACAGCTGAGAGGAACGAGGAACAAATCTTTGGGATTATATCAAGATCACAGGCCACATGACGGAGTTGCAGTAAGTAAGCAGTCCAGATACTACTTCTCTTCTATCTCACCCCAGATAATGAACTTAAAACAATATGATACACACACATACCAATCCTACTATATAATGCATTAGGCAAAGGAAGAGTCATTCTGGCTCAAATAGGGAAAGGTTAAAAGCTTCTTTTTATATCATCCTTCCTTTGGATTCCCTCCAAGAAGATAGGCACAATGAATTTGTTGAATGGATAAGTGAACTCTCCAATAAAATCTTGCTGATTCTGCAAGCAGGCCAATATATCAAGTGTTTATCAAACTTCCAGTGCATCTACCAGTAAGCAAAGGTGGTTTGGAGATTGAAGGTTGTGATGACTTGGAAAAGAAATGTCTTTTAATAGGCTTATATATTTGCATACTTGGTCCTCCATGGGCAGTGCTATTTCAAGAGGTTGTAAATGTTTAGGAGGTGGAACCTTGCTGGGAGGAGTACACCATAGCAGGTTAGGCTTTAAGGATTTATAGTGTAGCCCCACTGTCAGCTTGCTTTCTTCAGTTTGTACATGGGTGGGAGATGTGATCTCTCAACTTCCTGATCCAGCCTTTTACTGCCATTCTTCCCCTATTATTATTATTGACTCTCCTTCTCGCTCTGTAAGCCAATATAAACTCTTCATTGTGTAAGTTGGTTTTGGTTCTCTCTCTTTCTCTCTTTCTGCAACAAAAAGTACCTCATGCAAGTACTTTGCAAAGTCTCTCACCTAGAAGTGGCAAAGTGAAATTTTAGCCCATGTCCATCTTTGTTTGCAAGACTATGTTTAATCACACGTTAAATTCCTTCACTGCATGTGGGGTAATGGGTCCATACCAAATGCTGGACGGAGCTGGCCTTGAGGGTAGTGAGCAGTCACAAGTAGGCTCCTCCCAGTCCCCGCCCAGGACACTGCCTGTAATATGCTGCTGTGTGTAACGTCTATACAGTTTCCACCTTTCAGAATCAGTCTCACTTTAACAGTATTGAGATAATAAAATTTAACTCCTGGATTGGTTCTCTGGCCACTTCTAAAGTTTACTGTGAAAGAGGAGGAGACTCTCCAGATACCTCCTGGAAAGGCTGGGTACAAGCAAGGTAAGGATGGCTAAGCAATAAGTTGCTTCTGGTTTAGTGCTGCTCTTTTTCTGAATGGCCTCGAGCACCTCAGTCTTGCTGCCTGTGACTCTCAGGAAGTACAGATGGGTTAAACTACCAGGCAAGGTCTGTCTGAGCCCATACGCTTGCCCATCTCCCCTTGTAACTCATCTGCCTATATGCTTCTAATAGGGCACACTTTGTGAACATGGCCAGCTCCCCAGGGACTGACTAAATCCCCATTGCTTTTTGGGGTTTTAGATCCTAACACCATTGTGTCTTTTTGTCACATTACCTTCAGACTGAGGCTAGTATGTACTGAGCATGAAGAGGCTACCCTGTCCAGGATGGCTTCGAATTCCTTTCCAGAGCTCACTCTGCTTTCCATCAGATGAGGACGTAGAAGATATTGTGTCCCAAGATGCCAGCTGAGCAAAGAAGCAGCTGTCTCCTGAGAGTTTGGATAACTGGGAGGCAGCAATGTACTTAAACCCACACAAACACACAGCAACAGTGAATATCTTTGTACATATGTGAACAGGTGCAGGTGAGTGGATTTACACACATTCCTCTGCATGCATGTTCACAAACTCATCTGTGAGTGTTCTGTGAGTTCACAGAAACATCTGTATGTCTCTGACTATGCTCCAGTCGCCCACCTTCTCACAACATCTTTTTCCACGCAGGACTACCTTTCTAGAACACATACCAATCACACTATTTAGGGATATTTTGCTGATATCAGTGGTCTTTTGGATATGTAGGAAGATTAAGCATTTAGTAGTAAAATGTTATGTTCATAATTCACATTTAAGTGCTTAAGCAAAAATATATCAATGAAATATGGCAAATTATTAAGAAGTATGCTTTTCAGTGGTTAAGAGCACTGGCTGCTCTTCCAGAAGACCATGGTCTCATTCCCAGCATCTACATAGCATCTCACAATCATCTGTAACTCCTGTCCCAGGGAATCTGGTGCCCTCTTCTGACCTCTCTGGGCACAGCACACACATGGTACACAGACATACATTCAGACAAACACTCATAAATATACAATAAAGTGAAATCAAATATCAAGAATCAGGCTTTGACTATATACATTCTTTGAGTTCTTGTATGTTTAGGTTTTTTTTCCATTTTGAAGATTTAAAAAGATACAGAAAAATTCTGAGTTTTCTGGTGCTACCTCCCTCCTACAGTTATGAATTCTGCTCCCTAGCACTTTCCGCATCACTTATGCGCTTGTTAGAAGTGCAGTCTCGGGTTTCAGACTGGAGCTACTATCTGTGAATTTGCATATATATGCATTTACACTAGGATATGCATATATGTGTATGCACATAGAATTTACATGTATACTTGTTTATATATCCTCGAAATGTGTATGTTGGTCCAGGTGTGGTGGTTACAAGTCTGTAGTTCCAGGAACTCAGGATATTGAGGCAAGAGGATGGCAGTTTTGAAGCCTGTTTGGATTATATAAAGATACTGTGTTTAATATATATATATATATATATATATATATATATATATATATATATATA
>NW_026585644.1:29396580-29399755 GCF_907164565.1 Psammomys obesus
ATATATATATATATATATATATATATATATATATATATATATATATACACACACACACATGTATTCTGTAGACTTTAATGTGATGACAGTTTGAGAAGAAGTCTTTGGGAGGTAAGCAGCTTTAAATGAGGCCATGATGGTGGTGATAAATGACTGAATACAAGGAAGAAAAGACTAAAATTCTTCATCTCTATGAGAAATACATAGCTAGATGTTGGCTGCTACCTGTGTTCCAGGGAGAGTGCCTTCATCTGAAAGAGAATGGACAGGGACCTTGTTTGTGGACTTCAAGTTCTCTTAGAACTATGAGGGGTAAATGACTCTTGGTTAACACACAGCTTGTGGTGTCTTCTATTGCACCTAGAGTGGACTAAGGCACACCCCAGGAGCACCAGTGTAGAAAATAAAACCTCAGCGTCATGCAACGGCAGGTACGGTAGTTCATGACTATACTTTTTTATACCAAAGTAGGCTTATTTCCCATCTGCACTCTGAGGCAATGGGCGTTAGTTGTGCTGAGCCCCAACTGTGCAGCAAGCTTGGTGTATAGAGGTTACTATTTTGTTCATGTAGTTTTCTCTGCTGTAAGGCCTTTTTCTTTGTACTCAACTACCTGTCTCTGAATTAAAAAAAAAAAAAAAACCTACACTGCTTTATCTATTAATCCTTCCTTGACCCTCTTAGCAGATTTAGGACCTTTGCATTTCCATAACACCCTGTGCTTATTCCTGATTAGAGACTTACCATCACACATTATCACAGCCTACTTTCATCTCTTCCACCCCAGACTGAGTTTCATGGAGTGAAGGCTTAAATCTCATTTTTAATGCTTTGCCAAATACCAGGATCCTATAGATGCTTAATAAATGTTTGCCAAATAAATCAATAGATGAATGAACCCATACAATATACACTTGTAAGCAGACATAATCACATAAGCAAGCAGGCATACAAGTGATACGGGTGTGCACAAATACAGCCTGGATTTACTATGAGAAGGGGAAAGAGGGTCAGTTCACCTTGTCTGTAAACAGATTAAAGAGCTAATCTGCTGATGAGAAACTGAAGATGAGGCATGGAGCTTGCAACACAGCTTTCTTCTCATGGTTCTTATTCTTATGCCATTTATTGGAATCCTCCAAGGAAGTTTTAAAAATACCATTATTTGGATTCTCCTCTGAACAATAAGCCAGAAATCCACAAAAGTCAGCCCAGGGCATTTGTTTATTTATTTATTTTAATTTGAGAGTATTTTTTAATTTTAAAGGGCTGGTAACTTTTCTTTGCCTGCAGGAATTCTCAGTATGATGACCAGTGAGAATAATTTTTTTGTAACTAACAAAATGACAAAAATGTTTATTTCCCCAAGCTAACTTTGTATTTGAAACGTTGACACCTACCACTCTGTATTTTTTAATTTATTGTTGAAAGCAAAGTCCCTTTAAGGCAGTGGTTCTCGACCTGTGGGTAGTGGCTCCTTTGTTAAACCTCTAACTCCAAAAATATTTACATTATTATTTGTAACAGTGGCAAAATTACAGTTATGAAATAGCAATAAAAATAATTATGTGGGGGGGCAGCACAACATGAGAAACTGTATTAAAGGGTCGCAGCACTAGGAAGGTTGAGAACCACTATTTAAGGACTATATTTATATGGGCTTGCCTGGTGTGAGGTGCACCTCATGCATTATACCTCAATACATTAAGGGCACACAGAGGAGGCTTGTTGATAGCTGTTGTGGTTTCTGTAATTCCTTTGTTGCCTGCAGTGCTCAGAGATTCGAAGACCATGTTGCTGGGCCCCTGAGTCAAGCTCCAGGTAACTTCATTTGCCAAACCATGCAAGCATCTTTGGGAAATCTCTTTCTCCTTTGTTATTTCACGCTCTTCAACCTGGACTATAAATCTTAGTGCTTCTCCTATTTGCAACCTCCCCCACTGCTCTGTGTCGCTCCTGTGAGTGATTATGCCTCCACATTGGCTTCAGTGGCCATCAATTAGCCAATGACTTACTGTCATAGTTTCTTAAGAATGCTTAGTAAATTTCAGCAAACAGTGTCACTTAAAACAACAGAAACATATTTATTCTCTCGCCCTCTGGCCATTTGAAATTCTCTTGTCTGCTAGGATGTGTGGAAGTCCCTAGAGGAGAATCCTTCCTTTCTATAATCAACCTATAGCCTCAAGAGCTGCCTGGCATGTAGAGGCAGTGCCTCAGACCTGGCTTCTTTCACCAGCCTATGTCTTGTCCTCATCTGACTACACCATTGTCTTCTGTTTAACAAGGCCCTCATTATAGTGGATAGATAAGAAACTCCTACAACCTCACCATGACCTTACCATAACTCATACTTTCTCTGACCCTGTTTCAAAGTGAGGTTACCTTTTGTTGTATAGAAGATTAGCACTGTAACCATTGACTCCCTGTTATAATTTCTTAAGAAACTTATATTTGGCTGAGCACGATGGTGCAGACCTGTAATCTCAGCACTTGGGAGACAAAGGCAAGAGGACCTCTGTGAGTTCGAGGCCAGCCTGGTCTACAAAGTGCATCTAGGACCGCTAAGGCTACATAAAGAAACCCTGTCTCAAGAACCTCCCCCCAAAATAAATAAGTATAAAACCCTTGTGCCCAGATATATTTGGGTACAAGGATCTTATATGAGACTGTTTCTCCAACCAAGGACCATGTATGGATATAACCTAGAACCCCTGCTCGGATGTAGCCCATGGTAGCTCAGTATCCAAGTGGGTACCCTAGTAAGAGGAACAGGGATTATTTCTGACATGAACTCACTGGCGGGCTCTTTGACCTTCCCACCCCCCAAGGGAGGAGCAGCCATGCTAGGCCACAGAGGAGGACTTTGCAGCCAGTCCTGAAGACACCTGGTAAAACAGAGTCAGATGAAGGGGGAGGAGGTCCTCCCCTATCAGTGGACTTGGAAAGGGGCAGGGAGGAGACCAAGGAGGGAGTGTGGGGTTGGGGAGGGAATGAGGGAGCGGGATACAGCTGGGACACAGAGTTAACAAAATGTAACTAATAAGAAAAATAAAATTTTAAAAAATGTACTTAAAAATAAAAATAGATAAATAGTAAAATAAAAGAAAGGAAGGAACGAGAGAGAGAGAAAGAAAGAAAGAAAGAAAGAAAGAAAGAAAGAAAGAAAGAAAGA
>NW_026585644.1:29399765-29417162 GCF_907164565.1 Psammomys obesus
AGAAAGAAAGAAAGAAAGAAAGAAAGAAAGAAAGAAAGAAAGAAAGAAAGAAAGAGAAAGAAAGAATGAATGAATGAATTTGTGACTTATGATTTGGGGGAAAATTCAGTTTTTAACACTTCCAAATTGTTATGTCCATCTGTCACTTTGCCCTAAACTCTAGTATAATTTTTGGACATCTCCATGCAGAGATCTAACTTCAAAATAGAGGTTAAATTCATCCTTTGCTTTAACAGATGTCATATTAAAATTTGAACTATTTGGGCAAATCAGAAATATGGTTCTCATCCTTGTTCTATTCTTTTCTTACTGCCAATCACTCAGAAAATAAAGTCTCGACCTCCTAACACCTAAAATAAATCCTAACCTTATTTTTCTCTCAGCTTCACCGTCAGTGTTGATTCACTTGAGTTTTTATTAGCATATATTAGTTACATATAATTACACAGTAATGAATTGATTATGACACTTTCATACATGTATATGATGTATTTGGGTTTTGTTTACTAATATCTCTTACAAAACTTCTTCAATGAGGTTCAATAGAGCTACTGAGGGAAGCATTGGTATGGATTATTTACAGGAGCATGACTATCTTACCGATGGCTACACCGCTCAAGAAAGTATCTCTCCCTTCTGAAGAATCTCTTACACAATAATGGCTCTAGCTTGGGATTCTGCAATAAATCTATAGATGCTGCTTCCATGTCTGGTGTCATTCCCAGTTATCAGAATGCTCTTTCAAAATACAAATTGGACTGTATAATCATCTTTTTATGATCTTTCAATGTTTTCCATTTCTGTGGTATCATTTTTCAGTAGGTCTATAAAGGCTATAAGGTCCTTATGGATTTAGAAACGGTCCATTATTATATCTGGACTTCCTCTCCCTTCTTCCCACCATCTTTATACTCTAGCCACATTGCCTTCTCATGGGTTTTTGATAGAGTGTGATATTTTTATATCAGAGATTTTGCTCATTTTTTTTTTCTCAAGCATTTTTGTCCTGACCCTTTATTTGGATTTATTTAGCATTAAGTGCTTGGGTACAGTGTCATTTCCTCTAATCAACTTTTTGTGGTTTTTTTATCCTGAGTCACATGAGGATAATAATAATGTACAATTATTATTATCAAATACTTGATTACAAGTTTAGTCTACAAAGCCTTTCACCCACTGGAATATAAGCTTCAAGAAACGTTGAACTCAGGTCTGTGTTTTCTCTTCTGGTATAGTCTTCACGATTAAAATATTGCCTAAAATAGTAAAAAAATCTTTCCTAAATTAACAGCTCACATAGGCAGGCCATCTTTTGATTTTGCTCACTATATATTCCTGGTGCCTTGCAGAGCTCCTCACACATAGAAGGCACTTCACAAAAACTGGTTGAATAAAATGATGGATTAGTTCTTTTCTTATCCTCAGAGCCAGGACACACATCCCTGGGATAGCCAGAGGCAAGCATTCTGGAGAGGAAATTCAACAAAGAGATAAGTGAATAACAAATAAGAGCTATGCCTTGTATGGATATTCCAAAATTTCAGCTGCTTTTCTCTGTTTAAAGTATCTATTCAGCCCCAGTAGCAACAAGGGAGTACAGCATCTGTCTAGCTAGAACAGCACCAATAGGAGGACTCTCTTACCCATGTCAGACCTCTGCAGGGAAAGCAGCAGGCAGGGTCTTTTAGGTCAAGGTCCTACCCATTCTGTGTCACACTCTAATCTTGGAGGACAAGGCTTATGGGAAATACTTTTAAGACAATTGGCTCCAGGAACGTGTGCTCTGTTCTCAGTTGCAGATGTGGATTACATGAAAACAGATCTAGTCTATAGTTAAATAGACACAGCCTCATCTATTTAGCATTAATGTCATTAGGTTGGAGGATACTGCATTTTCTCAGCATGCAAAGCCCCACACACATTCTTTCCATTGATTATGCAACTAACTTATAGAAAGTGATGATTCTCCCTTTTGCACGTTTGTAGGACTAAAACTCACCAAAGGAAACTAGAATTGTGTATAGCTAGTAAAGTTAAGATGAATATAGTGGAGCTGAAGAACTCAGGATTCCTGAGCACTGGACAACCTTCCCTTTTTTCCACTGCTTTCCATGGGGGAGAACTTGGTGTATAGCTTGGTGTACTTCAGGTGGCTTTCTACTTAAACTGGACCTTAGTGTTTGCTCCCCAATGTTACCTCTGATCCTTGCAATCAAGTCTGTATCATTCCTACTTGAACCAAATAAGCATGGCTTAGCACTTCTTATATACCCAAGCACTTTTCCGAGTCCTGTGCAACTCTTATCTAATTTGGATCTCACAACATAAGCAGGTTTGAACTATCATTGCCTCCATTGTACAGATGTGGGGATCAGGACTCAGAGGGATTAGGTGGTATTCCCAAGGTTGTGCAAAAAATTTTAGAACAAGAATTGTGTCTAGAAAATTTGAATGCAGAGTCAAAGAGCTTAAGGATGAAGTCACATTGCCTCGTGTACCTTGTCTATACTGTTTCTTTCACATTCCCATCACAAATTCTTCCCAGTATCATGTGCTCACAGGGAAATCAAAGTTGATGTACTGGTGTTTCTGATTTTTTAACTGGACCCAGTTCTCTCATTCTCTGTGTCTTTCTGTGAATATAAAAAAAGCAGAAAAAAAAGGAATAAATGCATTATTTGGATTTTTTAAAAGAGACCTATAAAAAGTGATGTTATGTTCTTGTAGCATATAAGTACTTACTCACTGGTAGTACTTAGTGGCTGATTATAGTAATTATGCAAAGTAAACAAATTAGCTGAGTTAACTTCTCACTAAAGCTCATTCCAATGAAGTGTACCAGAGAAAATTATTTCTTCCATTTATTGTTCCACCAAACGGGAATTCTAAAGGGGAAAGTGCGTTCTAATAGGCCTAATTCAAACAGACACCACGCAGATATCACATGAAAAGTATACACACACGCACGTGTATATAACTGCTATTTAAGACTGATGTGCAAAGATATTGATTCGGAGACCAATTTCAAGGTGGCTTATTTTGAATAAAGGCAGCGGAAACTTGTGATTGAGAACTGCAGCAGCACCTTTAAAATGCTCATATTTCTGAAATAATGAGCTACTCTGCAAGATGACAGATTTAAATGGTGAAGCATACACTTCACAATACTTGCTGTCTAGGCAAGCCTGTGATATTTCTACAAATGGGGGTTTTAACATCTGGGGGGAATTGGGAAGAGTTTATGGAGTGCTTCTCAGTTTTAACAAGCACTTCATATTGCAACGTTCTTCATAATCACTTTTAATAATTGTTCCTCCGCACAGCTTTGTTAGTCCCATTTCACAAATACAGTAATTGATGTGGATTGAATAAAGGGAATATTTTGGAGTCCACTTCCTAACTGATCTGGGACGTTTAATGATATCATCCAGCTGATGAAACTGAGAAAGCAGACCTGCTGTTAAAAGGGTGATCTGAGAAGTTCTTGTGACGTGGGAAACTCAGTTCTCTGTAGTTCTGGCTGAATTGGTTCTGTGGTTAGCTCTGACATCTCCAGAGAGCTCACTGGCCACAGATAGGAGACACTCAAAAAGTTAGCTTCTGGCTTGTCTATTGCCCCTCTCTGGAACTACCTTCTGAAAAGAACAACTTGATCATTTCTCCAGTCAGTGGAAACCATTTATTGAGCATCAACAAAGAATCTGTTTGAAAAGTCTTCTAACCAAAAATTGTTTGTAACTCTGCCTCTGAACTGTGCCACCTGACTCTCAAATTTCAGTCGGTCATGCTTGCGGCATTTTACACCTGAGCTGTCCCAAGTCAGATACAATTTAGATGTCAAGCGAGAGGTGAAATTGTCTAGTTTCATTGACCAAAGTTCTAAAGACACTGTATGCCCTAGAAGATATTTGCCTAAATATCTTCAAGATCAACTGATCTGTGACTCTGATCATTGTAGAGGACCCAGGTCAGCTCGAGTTCTCTGTGGAAGCTTTCTGGATCAGTGCACCCTCTTAGCCTGGTGATAGCACGATGCTGGCTTCCACTGCACTTCAATGCCATTCAATGCTGCTTTGAACGTTTAGTGCTACAGTTCTGGGATTCACACACAGAAGCTTTTAGGACTCCAGTTCTGGGTCCTTTCATGCTCACCCCACCCTTTTTTAATTGATGAGATCATGAGCTTCTGAAGAACTGGACACAGTTTGTACCTCTGTTAAATTCCCCTTAGCTCAACTTGACAGAAAAAAAAAAAACTTTGCACAACATATAGGGGCAGGTGCAGTTGTTGGTAACCAATTAACTGAGTTTCATAGCTAAATGCAGGTGCCCTTCACCAATTTTTGACAAAATTCCAATGAACTAGAGAGAAGAGACTGCATCTTATTTTTTTAGTGATTGTTGCTATTTTTGTATTATTTGGGGAGGTTTCTTTGGTGGGTGGGTAACAAATTGTTCCTTACATACACAAGCAAACATGCACAGTAACTCTATTACTCTATCTCTATGTGCATGTGTGTGCATATGTGCGAGGAACAGGAAACAGAAATCTCCATTTTCTGAACAAACCTTTTGCTTCCTTTTATTGTGTACTCTTTTTTTTATGGGTGAGTAATTCTTTTTTATTTTTAATTATACTTTATTTACTTTGTATCCCCCCTCTAGTTTCCTCCCTCTTCCCTTCCCAATCCCTCCGTTCTTCACCCTTCTCCACACACTCTCCTCCCCAGGTCCACTGGTAGGGGAGGGTTTCTTTTTCTTCCTTCTGATCCTAGTCTGTTAGATCTCATCAGGAGTGGCTGCATTGTCTTCCTCTGTGGCCTGGTAAGGTTGCTCCCCCCTCAGGGGGAGGTGATCAAAGAGCAGGCCAATCAGTTCACGTCAGAAGAAGTCCCTGTTCCCATTACTATGGAACCCACTTGGACACTGAACTGTCATGGGCTACATCTGTGCAGGGGTTCTAGGTTATCTCCATGCATGGTCCTTGGTTGGAGTATGAGTCTCAGGAAAGACCCCTGTGCTCAATTTTTTTGGTTTTGTTGCTCTCCTTGTGGACCTCCTGTCTTCTCCAGATCTTACTATTATTTCCCACTTCTTTCATGAGATTCCCTGCATTCTGGCCAAAGTTTGGCCATAAGTCTCAACATCTGCTTTGATAGTCTGTAGGTAAATAGTGGGATCTGGAAAGGATCATCCTGAGTGAGCTAACCAAGAGGCAGAAAGATGCACACAGTATATACTGACTCATAAAGACATAATATAGGATAAACCTACTAAAATCTGTACACCTAAAGAAACTAATCAAGAGGAAGGACTCTGGCTAAAATGCTCAATCCCCACTCTGAAAGGCAAAGAGGAAGGACATCAGAAGAAGAAAACAGGAAACAAGTTAGGAGCCTCCCACAGAGGGCCTCTGCAAGGCTCTGCCCTGCACATTATTGTGTACTCTTTTAAAATGAGAGAGTGTGAGTGTATGCCAGGCAGGGTTGTATCCCAAGACCTCACACATACCCTCTAAGCTGAGTTATTCCCAACCTCTCTAAGTGACTTTTAATTTCTGATTTCTTAGTCCCTTCCTTTGTATCATAGAAACTCACTAAATTTCTTAGGGGCTCCAATTATTACCTGGCATACATTACCCTTCGTTTTCCCTTCTTGTTCAATGACCTTCTGAATAGCTTTTAAATTTGCACAAATCTGTGATAAGACAGGGAATTCTGCCACTCCTTGACAGATATTCTGTCATTCCTTGCATTTCATAAAGACAGAAGAGGCAGTAGAATTAGCAATGTCACCTCCAACGTCAAACTCAGTTAACAATCCTTTCCTGTTCATTTTCATACTCCACTTAGCCCCATTTTTTTTTTCTGTTGTCTTCTTTTTGGAAACTGAAAAACATGTCTGCATATGCAAGGAATGGTGACAGGGGATGTAGCTGATATTCGAAAGCTGATGGGAGAGAATTGCTTTCAAATATGTGCCTTATTAGTCATATCGTTTAGGGGGTTAGATCTGTCTCTACTTTCTTTCTATCTCTCTCTCTCTTTTTTTTTTTGCAAGTGATAAACCTGAAATCCAAAATGTAAGCAATTTATTCAGCCACCTACTAAGTTAATGGCAGACGATGAACTCTAATTTGGATTGGACACCTCCAGACTGACTTCTCCAATTCCCTCCCTATAAAATCCATCTGCAGCACAGCACACACCACAACAGTGAATGCGGTCTGTTCTGCACCTCCCCAATATGCATGTATCACAGTGGCTCCCAGTAAAATATTTGCGGTTTGGTGTCTCTGGATTTTCAAAGTCAGCTTCATGAAATAACCTTGAACAAGTTAGTCTTTCTCTTAGCGTCTGTTCCCTCCTCTATGAAATGAAGATAATGATAGCATCTACAGGGTTGTTGTGAGTATTAAATGAGCTAATAGCCCACAATCTGGCATGCTGTGAGGCTCACATCATGGCTCTTACTATCGTACATACACCATTTAGAAATAATTGTGGTGCACACAGATGAATCCTTTGGCAGAGAGCAATCCAATAGCACATGTTGCTGAATCTCCCAAGTAGCCATTGGTGACCTATTAAACTAGGACATTATCCACTTGCCAGGTTTATTCATTTGCTCTTTCATTGGGTGTCTACTTAAGTATTTAGTGGGTGCCTACTCTTTCCTGACTGTGCCAACCCAGAAATATGTAGGTGATTTAGATGTGGTGTCTGTCGTCAAAATACTGTTCCAGGGAAGTAATTGCATTCACCTAATAAAGACACCAGCAAAAGTGTTTGCAAGACAGACCGAGAAAGGATTGAGCTTCACCTTCGCAAACAAAATAGGTTTTAAAAAGTCAGAGAGCTCTGTGAATCACTGAACTATATTTGTTTCATTCCCTGGGTTTCTGTCATCAGGCTCAAGAGGAACCAACATGAGGAAAAGCTGTTCTTTTCTAATATGTGCAAACAAATGCAGAAATGACATATTGCAAAGGTAGGTCATATCTGATTTAACATGCTGCTGGCTCACTCCTAAGGAGTCTCCCCTTGTTTGTTTCCTCTCCTTTTTCCTTCCCTAGGGCCTGTCAGTGAAGTGTGCACCACAAAACAATAGATACATAAAGGCGCACTTGCTCTACTGCTCAGTCTACTCTTGAAGGACAATGAAGGAGAGTGATTCGGCTTCGGAGTGCGATCAGGTAGCACTTGGAGTAGATGGAGAATCATATGTTATTTCCACTTATCAGAAAATGAAAAAGTTTTATGGCTAAGATGAAATGAAAAATGTCTTTGGGGAAGATGGAAGATGAATGTTGCTTAGAGCGTTGTTAGGGGTGACAAGAAAGATGCAGCTCACCTCTAGCCTGAGCACTGTGGAGGACTCAAACTCCTGAGGTCTCATGAAGGCCATGTCTGAGCTGGTGCGTGGAGGTTTATATGGATCAGCCTGTGCTCCTTCTTGCCCTGAGGGTTTTTCTTTTTTTTTTTCTTCCCATGACCTGCGTGGTTCAAGAACACTTTCAGTAACTTTTGAGGGTCTTTTTAAATGCCAATTGAATTCTACAGCATTGTCCAAAGCATTTCTCTGTGTACGCAGTTTTCATCCTTTCCTCGGGCCATCACTTGCTCCCCCCTCATCTTCTTATGCTATGCTCCCTTTAAGAAAAATTTCTTCCAAAGTCCAACACCAAAAGCTCAAGTTAGAATCCGGAGCCCATGTTTTCCAGTCTAGTTTCATACCTCTTGATACACACTGCTCTCTCGCTTTCCTTTTCTGCTTTCGGCTTCTATCCCAGACCTACCTGGTTTCAAGCTGGGCCATATATAGCGTAAATCCTCTAATAAATGTGTGGGGTTTTAATCCCTCAGAACAATGATTTGATAATAAGCAAAAAAAATATGTGTGACAGAAATACAATGTCACACTGTAGAAGATAAAGTGGTAATTGGCAGCAACACAGAGTTCACAGAACCTCCTTTGTTGATTGGTGGTGTCCAACCTTAGCGGGAACAGGCTTCACTTAAAAGGATCAGGCTTACTCTTGTTCATTGCCTCTGAGATTGGCTTTTCCACCTTACAGCTCTGTGGCCCAGTCATGTACCTGGGGTAGAATTCTCAGAGTTGCTAATTTCTGGTGCCTTTGCAGATCAACAATGCTTCTTGTGGCCTTGATGGAGGACTGTTCCCTTAACATGTTCCCCATTCTAAAGCATTGAGTCTTTTCCTCCCTCAGGAGTGCCTGGGAGATGTAGATAGAGGTGGCCCTGCAACCACTGGCTTCATCTGCCTAGCCTGAGATTCAGTGCAGCGTGCTGGAGCCAAATATTAAAATAATGTTTACTGAAGCTGCTTTGAGACTATGAGAATTGGCTAAAGAGAGTATGGGAATTCAGTGAGTGGAACTTGGGGTGAGATGGGATGACGTCAGTGTGACCTCTATGTGGCCCAGCTAGAATTCCTTCTCTAAGATCTTAGTATTAGTTACTTTTCTCATTGAAGTGACAAGATACCTGAGAAGATGAACTTAACGGAGGATTTATTTATTTGAGTGGGAATTCCGTCACGGTGAGGAAGGCACAAGGGCAGCAGCATGGGGCAGCTGGTTCCATCAGATTTGCCCTCAGCAAGCAGTGAGATGAGTGTTGGTGGTCTGCTTGAGTTCTTCTATTTATGCACTCTGGGCTCCCAACTCATGAATTAGTGCCAGTCACATTCAAACCTGGTCTTCCCTCACAGACACACCCAGAAGTTTGCCTCATTGGTGATCCTAGATCCTGCCAAGTTAAATGTCTATAGCCATCATCACATCCTAGTAATTTTGTTGCCCTTTGCTTTGCACTAACACAGTGGTTTTCAACCTGTGGGTCAACACCCCTTTGTAGGAAAAAATGACCTTTTCACAAGTGTCGCCTAAGACCATTGGAAAACAAGATATTCACATTACAATTTAAAACAGCAAAGTTGTATCTATGGAGTAGCAACAAAAATGATTTTGTGTATGGGGGCTCATCATAACATGAAGAACTGTATTAAAGGGCTGCAGCATTAGGAAGGTTGAAAGCCACTGCTCTAGCACCTCTCCAAATCCTTCCACCATCTCCAACAGCTACTGTAGATTCTGTTGCTGCCTCCCTCATTTCCAGAACGTGATTGCCTAGATGCCCCACCTACCTGTTCCAGCCCACATATTTTATCTGACATTGATACTGGTCTTTATGTTTTCAAGACTTCCCATAATAATTTTGTATCCCCAGTCACCTACTTAGAGAGGGCCTTCGAAAGGTTCACCCATTGCGCTCTCTACAGATGGTGTTTCCTCTCAAGCTGCCAAACCATCATCTCCATAAGACAGACAGCCTTTCCCATATGCCTGTCATATGGTCAAGGACCCTCTTTGGCTCCCACTGCCTTTGGAAAGGTCCTCAAGGGTTGTTTCTGATTGATGGATTGCTCTGCAAACTCCACACGGTGCCTGTGTTTACGAGGCCCTGACACAGATTTTAATGACCACTCACATTAATCTCTCTCCAAAAAGGTCTTTGGAGATATTTAATGTGCATCCCGTTTCTCCTTCAAGCAGACAGGATGCCTGAGAGGTAGAAGTAACTGTGGAGAGGACGTTGAGTTTAAACAACACTTTGAATGGCGTGCCTTCTTTGGGGGATATTTCTCCAAATTCATCACTTGCTTGAATGCAGAATGCACCTTCCTTTTTTAGCATTTGTCCAATATTTGAATTCTGTTGGTGTTTCAGAACGCCACGCTGTTCCCTGTGACAGCTAAAGCAAAGTTTAATTATGGAAAGCTACCCATGAGTCCCAACTTCTTGTTTTTACTGGGGATGTAAGAACCTTAAATGCTCTGTGCATTCAGATTTTGTGAGCCACTGTTATTGTGCAGGAGAATAGTTGGTTTTATTAAATCTACTCTTAGCTGTACAATTTCTTCAGAGACCTAGAGCCCTCCCTGCCTTTACACGTCTAAAGAAATTGGATAAAGAGACAATAACCTGTGAGTTCCCAAAGACACTGGATAGTTTGGTCTATTTTTATCCCTGCCTATTTCTAAGGGTAACACAGCTCTGATATGTACATATAAATCAAATGGTGAAAAAGTTGCAGCCTGACCCCTGGATCAGACACCACAGGATGTCAACAGAAGCTGTGAATATCATGAACACCAAAAACGAGTTGTCTTGGCCTTACTATAGGGAATAACCTTGACCCTGTACTGAGGAAGCAGAAACCCATCTCAAAGAGTAGGAGTGGTTATTTTACATTTGAGATTTCTGGAGTTGAATCTGCTATGCACTGTTGTTTGGTCATCTGTGAAATTTGACCTGGGAAGGTTACATCCTCGAGCTGAGTGTATGATTAGGAATGTCCAACTTTTGTCTTCTATCAAATTTTCCTTTATTGAGAAAGTACCACAGGTAAATGCTACTGACAAATATCAGTGAGATGGAAGGATGGAGAGCAACTAAATATAGAAAGAAAGCACACTTTTATTTATCTATGAGTATCAGGGATTGGTATTAGCAAATTTATAAATAAAAGTTTTAGGAATAGCTCTGTTGTAATTGGGACCACCAGTTGTTTGTTTCAAAGTAGGACCTCCAGGTTCTAGGTCTAAGACTCTCCATGCTTATAGAGTTCTGAACACAATTGGTGGAGCTTAAAACTAGCTAGTTATTGATTACTGCGCACTAAGCAGGAGAGAACCCGGCTGAATCTTTCCATTTTTTTCCCAAATGGTATATAAACAACCATGTAATAAATGTCTGCGGCATCCTTGATTGTTAGACACAAACTTAGAACCTTCTATTTGCTTTTCGGTTTCCCTCCTAGAAAGCCTTGAGGGGTTCGAAGAAGTGTTACCCCCACAGAAGGGGGATAACATCCATCTTTCATTGTTTTGCAGGATCCAGGCGTCTAGGATGGAGGCTGACATACAGTGCACAGCTTTAAAAAAAAAAAAAAAAGCATTGCACGAATGAATCATATTAAGAATTTGTGGGCTGGGGAGATGTCTCTGCCTGTGAAGTGTTTGCCATGTCACTCAAGCAGGAGGACCTGAGTTTTCTCTTTATCATCCATATAAAAGCAGGTCGTGGTGCCATGTGTGTGTAATACCAGCCCTGGGAAGGCAGAGACTGGTAGTTCTGCAGAATGCACCAGCCAGTCAATCTAGTTGAAGTGGTGAACTGCAGGTTCAGTGAAAGGCCCTACCTCAAAGGATAAACTGGAAGTGACTGAGAAAAACCTCTGACACTGACCTCCACACGTATGCACACAGGTGAGCACATGAGCACCCATACATGAATGTGTACACATGAATAAGCCACAACACAAAATAAAACATAACTTGTGTATTTGGCACTTTTGGTTCAAGCCAATAATCTTCATTTGCTTAGATTCTGTCCTCACAGTGACCTGATCTCTTAGAGTTTCACTCTCTGTCCTATTCAAGTACTAAGGTCACTTTGTCCTTCGTGAGGTCACAGAGATGACATAACGAAGAAGTCCAAACCTGCTGTCTTTTGTCCCTTTGCCTCTATCAAAGCAATACGAATCAGACACACACACACACACGCACACACACACACACACACTCCTAAACAGCAGCATAGGTGGGCTGACAGTGGGGTGAAAAGGGGTTATCAGGTAGATTAAGGGACATGGAACAAGATTGGTTTTGCATCCTCAGGCAGGAGTCAAATGGCTAAGGTAAGCAGTTTGAGGACATGCTGGGTGTTTTTGGAAACTGACACATGTGTAGTCAAAGAGAAAAACGTCGATGAAATAGTACACAGACATTGTGCAAATCTAGGAAAAGGAGCGTCTGTGGGTAAACTAAACCAACCCTTTATCTGACAGAGGACACATATCCAGTATATATAAAGAACTAAACAAGCTGAAAAGCAGCAAACCAAGTAATCCACTTAAAAAATGGGGAACAGAGCTAAACAGAGAATTCTCTGTAGAGGAATATCGAATGGCAGAGAAGCACTTAAAGAAATGATCAACCTCATTAGCCATTAGGGAAATGCAAATCAAAACAACCCTGAGATTTCACCTTACACCCATCAGAATGGCCAAGATGAAAAACTCAAGGGACAACACATGCTGGAGAGGTTGTGGAGAAAGGGGAACCCTTCTCCACTACTGGTGGGAATGTAAACTTGTACAACCACTCTGGAAATCAATCTGGCGCTTTCTCAGACAACTAGGAATAGTGCTTCCTCAAGATCCAGCCATACCACTCCTAGGCATATACCCAAAAGAGGCTCAAGTACACAAAAAGGACATTTGCTCAACCATGTTTGTAGCAGCTTTATTTGTAATAGCCAGAAGCTGGAAACAGCCCAGATGCCCCTCAACTGAAGAATGGATGCAGAAACTGTGGTACATCTATACAATGGAGTATTACTTAGCAATGAAAAATAAGGAAATCATGAAATTTGCAGGTAAATGGTGGGACCTGGAAAGGATCATCCTGAGTGAGTTGTCCCAGAAGCAAAAAGACACGCATGGTATATACTGGTATATACTCACTCATATAAACATACAACATAGAATAAACCCACTAAAATCTGTACATCTAAACAAACTAAGCAAAAGAGAGGACCCTAACTAAAATGTTCAATCCCCATCCTGAAAGGCAAAGAGGATGGACATCAGAAGAAAAAGAAAATAGGAAACAACCTTGGAACCTGCCACAGAGGGCCTCTGAAAGCTTCTGCAGTATAGACTGTCAAAGCAGATGCTGAGCCTGATGGCCAACTGATGGGCAGAGTGAATGGAATTTTATGTAAGAAGTGGGAAATAGTAAGAGCTGGAGGAGACAGGAACTCCACAAGCAGAGCAACAGAACAAGATAATTTGAACACAGGGAACTTCCCAGAGACTCATACTCCAACCAAGGACTATTCGTGGAGATGAACTGGAACCCATGCACAGGTGTAGCCCATAGCAGTTCAGTGTCCATGTGGGTTACATAGTAATGGGAAGAGGGACTGCCTCTGACATAATCTGATTGGCCTGCTCGTTGATCACCTCCCACTGAGAGGGGAGCAGCCTTACCAGGCCACAGTAGAGGACAATGCAGCCACTTTTGATGAGAACTGATAGACTAAGATCAGAAAGGAGAGGAGAACCTCCCCTATCAGTGGACTTGGGGAGTGGCATGCATGCAGAAAGGGGAGGGAGGGTGGGATCGGGAGGGGAGGAGGGAGGAGCTTATGAGGGGATACAAAATGAATAAAGTGTAATTATTAAAAAAATAAAAATAAAAAATAAAAAAAAGAAATAGGTGACCTATTTTGTTGTTAAAGTGGATACCTTAGTGTCACATCTGCTCATTAACTCACCTCTTTTCAACATTCTTTCCTTCCTTTTTTTAAAAAAAAATAATTGTTAAAGCATGAATGATGAACTTTACTGTCTAACCTCCAAATAATTAAGCTCGGTGTTTCCCTTCAAACACAGAATCCCTCTGAGAATAACTTCTTCACCATTAAGTTTTTAAACATTTCCTTACAATGGGACCTTGAAATAATCACTTATTCTGCTGTAACATTCAACCAGGGCACTGACTTTTCAAACTTCAGCATTAAACACAATCTGTTGCTTTGGATTCTGTGCTGTCCACATATAAAGAAAATGGGTTTTGTAGTTGGTTGTTAATTGTTTCCTGGATATAGTGGTGGGCTATCTTGAAAACTATCAGTTTGCTTTCTGAAAGGGCTAGTTCTGTTACCATGACTTGTAAAATACATGTTTCAGTCTCCAAACATGAGCATATAGTCCATTTTTATAGTTCACCCTTTCTTTCTTTCCACTCCACCTCTTTTTCTTGTACTCTCTCTATGTTCTATCAGTTTTTCATGTATCATATGTATAAAAAAATGACCTATATCAACTGTGCGTGTGACCAATAACAATAAATGACATAGACTTGGTACAAACACTTGGCACAATCAGGGGTTTTCTGGTTTCCGCGGTCAGAATGCTGTCTGTCTTCTGATTTTGTTTAAACACACAGTATGCACCTTTAGACCTTGAATTTTTTTCTTTTATATAATGCTTTTTTTTGTGATTCTTTCATACTAACGTATAAGTACTTTTGTCTTTTCTTTTATTATATAATAATCTTATTATACAAAAGTATTGAAGTTATTTGCCATTTTTTTCTGTTGAGGAACCTTGGGTCTGTTTCTAGTATATGATTGTCATGAGAAAAATTGTTATAAGCATTTCATAGACATATATTTGTGTGCTTTCTCTGGGTGAAATCTAGAGCTATGAATGCCACGTGACAATAAATACATTGCTTAAACATATGCTTTTTTCTAAAGTCAGCCCATAGGTCTTCAAAGGTTTTGAATATATTTTGTATTATTCCCACAAATATAAGAACTTAATTGCTCCAAATCTTCATCTCTATTCAGAATTCTCAATTTCTGTGTTTATTTACTATGTTAGTGATTCTAGCAGTCGAAGAATAATATCCTACTTTCAATTTCATTGGTTTTAACTGATTAATGTTTGTGGTGGGGATTGAACCTCCGAGCCTTGCCACATCAACCATGGGATCTGCTCCTAACCTCCAACTCCATCTCGAGGCATCCCATGTTAAACATTTGTGTTTCATGATGACTTTTGGCAGTCAAGTCTCTTCATCTTTATTTTCCGTTTGTGTGTCTAGTAATTCACGAAACCCCTGTGAGTTCTCTGCCCGATTTTTATGGTACTTTTATTGTTGATTTTTAGGAATGGCTTAGTTTACCCACAGACACTCCTTTTCCCAGATTTGCACAATGTCTGTGTAATATTTCATCGACGTTGGGTATTGCTTGTTCATTTCCTTATCAGTGTTTTTCAAAAGGCAACAGTTTTTGTGTTGATGGAATCTAATGCACATTTTTTTTTTCTTTTATGGTTTCAGTATCCTACAAAATAGATCTTTTCTTGACTTGAGGTCAGACATATAATATTGTCGGTTTTCTTTTTCAAGTTCCTAGCTGTGTTAACAAGAAGAAGCATCTCACTCACAGTGTCTCAGAACTATTGTTGGTTGAGGAAGTGTCACAGAACTCATTGGAAGTAGCTAGTTGCTGTTCTTTCATTCCCTCATGACAAGGGATTCTCCTCCTCCTCCTCCTCCTCCTCCTCCTCCTCCTCCTCCTCTTCCTTCTCTTCTTTATTCTCCTCCTTGTCCTCCTCCTTCTCCTTCTTGCTGTTCCACTTGGGATAGAGAGTCCATCTATGTCTTGTTTCTCAGGAAAGGCTTCTGATTGTTTTGTCTTCTTTATGTTCTCAAGTACTGAATGTATTAAAATGAAAATTACTCAAGTTCACTCACACTGGTTGTGGTTTGAATAGGAATGGACCTATGCACTCATGTGTGTGAATGCTTGGCTCATAGAGAGTGACACTATTAGGAGGTGTGGCCTTGTAGGGAGTAGGTGTGGCCTTGTAGAAAGAAATGTGTCATCTGTAGGGGTAGGCTTCAAGGCCTCCTATGCTCATACTTTGCCCAATATGGCACACAGTCTCCTTCTGCTGCCTGTGTATCAAGAAGTGCAACTCTCAGCTCCTTCTCCAGTACCAGAAACTCTGTTTCTGTTCTCTCTGCTCTATAACCATCATTCTACTACATCATATGATGTAATTGACTAATTCTCTGAAACTATAAGCCAGCCCCAGTTAAATGTTTTCCTTATAAGAGTTGCTTCAGTCATGGTGTCTCTTCACAGCAATAGAACCCTAATTAAGACACAGGTACCAGCTTTCCTTGTTGTTAAGGTGGAAGTAAATATTTCTTGTGGTTTGCTCAACTCTGCCCAGAAGCTGACTTACAAAGTCCTGCTTCTTTTGCTCATCTGTAGACCAAAACCTGTATTTCCTCTGCATAAAATTAATACTCTTAAACCATAATTCCTTAACCAGATCTGCTGAGGTGATGATATTTGGGGCTCTGATGCCCTCAGAATTACAATACTCTAATACTCTAAGCTGGAAAGAGCCCATCAACTTTTGTTCTATTTTGAACCTGAAAAAAAAGTTCCTCTTGGAATACATTCCCATTCAACTAGACACCTCTTCGTAAATAGTAATTGGCAGTTAGCTCACTTGAAGCCAATCTCAGGAATGATTTCCTTTCTAGTGTCCTCCTGGGACTAAAGCTCTCATGGACACTGGAGCAATTGAGCAGAATTAAGAGGTACTTCATTCCACTGCTGAATCCTGAGCTGCCAGCGGGCCAGAAGTTGCACTTTAGTTTTAACTTTCAGTAAACAAACAGAAAAGAGAAACCCAAGAAGTCTTGATACATTGGCCTAGATTCCACAAATGAGGTGGGAACACTTTGATTTGTGAAACTCACATAAAGATAATAGTGAACGCAGAGGGTGAGCAGCAACATGATTGGCTCTTGTTTCAGGCAAGTCAGCTGTCTGCACAAAGATGGTAGGTGGTAAAATGATCTCCGGGAATCCCTGCACCTCCTTGTTGTATGTGTAACTGTAATTTGTACATGCCTGGGAAGAGTGCTTATAAGAATTTGTGTCTCTCCTATTGCCAGGAAAGAGAGAGGCTAGAAGTGTATTTCAGTTTTGTGTTTGATGCTATGGGGAAAAAAGTGAAATGTAAATAGGCATTTAAAACAGTTTTCCCAGAATCCAGTATGTTTTAGATTTAGATTTTAGAACAATTAGCTATTACCAATAACAAATTCACGACTTTTAGCACTAAATTGCAATAGAGACAAACAAGCTTGAACTGAGAACTCTGTGACCAGATTGGCTGTGTGTTTATATGCCTAGGATGTGGTCTCTGTAGTCAAGAGGATTATATTCTGCATCAGGATACTGACTTGAATAAACAAGCAAAAACAACTGGACAATATTTTGCTGTTTATTTATTTGTTTGTTCATTTTTAATTCATTTATAATGGGGTATTACATTACTCACAATGGATACAAACTTACTCACCATGGAGCTGATGCTGGCTTTGAACTCCTCCTAATCCTCCTGCTACCAGCTTCTCAGAGCTGAAATCATATACATCCACTACCATACCTGGTTTCTACAGTGCTAAAGAGCAACTCAAGTCTTCACGCATGCTAGACAAACACTAGCATTGAAAAGATCCATAGGCATACTACAGCTGTTTTTTTTTATTATTTTTTAAAAAGAACTATTTCAATTAGCAAATAATAGCTGCATATTTATCAGGTACAATGTGATGTTTGGATCTGTGTTGTCACTGAAGAAAAATTCAATCAAGACAATTAGTGTATCTATCATCTCCACCAGCTCATCCTTTTGTTGAAGTTGTGAGAAAATTAATATATATATATATATATATATATATATATATATATATATATATATATAT
>NW_026585644.1:29417172-29420694 GCF_907164565.1 Psammomys obesus
TATATATATATATATATATATATATATATATATATATATATATATATTCTTTTAGCAATTTTGAAATAGAGAACACATTGTAATTAATTGTGGTCACCATGAAGTGAAAATGGCTACTGAGAGTTATTCTTCTTTCTAATGGAAGCTTTGTGCACTTCAAGCAAACTCTCTCTGCTTCTGTTCTCTCTGCTCTATAACCACCATTCTACTACAAGAGAACTTTTCAAAGCTCCACGTGAAAGTGAAATCATGTAGCACAGGTCCTTCTCTACCTGGCTTCTTTCACTTAGCATATGTTTGAAAGGTGTCTAGCAAATGCTTCAAAGTGTTGGAGGAGCTCGGATGAGAGAGGAGACAGGAAGGTTGTGGGGGAAAAAAAGAAGTGTGGGAGCTTGGGGGAACTTCACAGAGGAAGGGACACTTTGTGACGGTTCTGCAGTCTGTAAAGCAGGCTTGGACTCAGAGACCACTTTGTAGTGTAGTCGATCATGTCAAAGAATTGGAACCATAGTGGAACTTGGTATAATTTTGTTTAGCCTCTTATTATTCCCTATGGAAAGGCCTGAAATATCAGATTAATGAACTCTATGGCAAAAGGTATTCCACATGCCATACAATTACAAAGTGCAGACATGTGGAGGGAACCCATTCTTAATGTCTTAATATGAAATAGTGACATTTGCAAGGGTGGTGACATCCCTAAATAAACCTAAGCACTTACTCCATTGACAGCGATCGTGTTAAAACTGTCTGTGAAATTAAGTATTAAGTAACAAGAATAGGAGTATTTTTCCAAGCCTATTTCAGACTCATTTGTGGTCTTATCTCTCCATAGCAGTGGAGACCAGGACATTTTGTTGTTGTTTTTAAATATAAATTTTTATTTATTACAATTTATTCACTTTTTATCCCAGCCATAGCCCCGCCCTCACTCCCCCCCTCCCAGCAAGCCTGACCTCCCTCCCTCTCTCATCTCCTCCCATGCCACTTCCCCAGTCCATTGATAGTGGAAGTCCTCCTCCCCTTCCATATGACCCTAGGGTATTAGGTCTCATCATGACTGTCTTTCATAGTCTTCCTCTATGGCCTGGTAAGGCTGTTCCCAGGGCTTTTTATCTAGAGGTCTTGGGAGATTTAGAAGTGCAAATGCAGGTCCTAGAGAGATGGATCAGTGATTAAGAGCACTTGCTGTTCTTGCAGAAGACCTGAGTTTGGTTCCCAGCACTAACATGGCAGCTTACAAACACCTATAATTCCTATTTCAGGAGCTATGATGACCTCTCCTAGACTCTGCAGGCCCAAGGCACATGCATGGAACACATAAATGCATGCATGCAAACACTCATACACATAAATTAAAATTTTTTTTGAGAACTAAGGAGGCAGTTTTAGTGATATTTTATCTGGCTAGTCATGGCCTACATGAGAATTACCTGTTTATACACCAAGCAGGATGATGTATATACATACACATAGGTCATTCTGATTATGAATATTTATTCCATAGAAGATGTTGACAAGCTTAGGTATGTGTCAAATGCACCTGAATACTTATTGAAATATACCTATCTGGGATCCACCCTCTGGAATTTCTAAATGAGCGGATATGAGATGGGGCCTAAAAAATTTATTTCTGACAAATCACAAGATGATACCGATGCCAGGAGGTGAATCTGCATTCCATACTTCCTAGGGGGTAGAAACAATTGGTAGCTAACAGATATGATATAGGCTATAAAACCACATGGTTTATATTTACTGTCACAAGTTCCCTGAAGGGAGAGGAAGGAAGCGAATTCGGAGCATTAGGTCTGGAGTGGCTGTTTGCCACCTTTGTTTCTCCATACATGTACATGGAAAGGGACTCCTTCAATCCCTGCTAGCAATGTTCTAGGAGAGCAAAGCACAGTCTACATTTCAGTTGGTTTCAACCTCTAAAAATACATCTTTTCCTTACTGATTGGGACTACTAGTTGAGATGAATAACTAAAAGCATCTCCCAAAAGGCCTAAGCTATCGACCTCAGCGGGGTCTATAGCCTTCTAAGGGGCTTCTTGGGAGAGAAGACATATCTACATCTACATGAAAGTGGGAATATGAGTCAGGATGATATAGTGACAGGGCCCCAATGGAAAGGAAATGTCTTAGCCCTGACACCGTCTTGGAATGATGGGTTATGGCAGCAATGAAAAGAGACTGATCTTTTTGTTCTGTCTTCTTATTGTTTTAATTCTCTACAGACAGTGTTCCCCTTTATTATTTGTGCCTGTGGAGTCTTTATTCTTTTGCTCTGCCCTGGGTAAGCCACCACTTGAAGGTACAAAGGTATTTTTTTTTTTTGCACGTTATCTGCTTTATTATGGCCACAAATCACTATTCTTCAAAGGGGAAAAAAAAAGAGAGAAAGAGAAGAGGAAATAGACTTCCTACTTTTCTACAGAAATTTCTACAAAGACCCTAGAGATTGAAGATTTATAATTCTTGGGAATTGTATATTCTGTCTATTCTTGTATGAGGCAAGTCATCCAATGAAAGTGAAATAGCCACCTTTTCTCAAGACAGTAAGACAAAAGAAACATGAACCCTGGAATTTAAGCTGGTGTTGTCCTTCTCGGTCTGAGAGCCCCGCTTCAGCATGCCCCCATCCTCTGCTTCTCATTCTTGAGGGTTCTTTTTTTGAGTTAGGGGCTGCTGGCAAGAATTGTGCCAAGACGGCAGGAGAAATTAAGCAGAACACGCTTTACTGCATTTTGAGTTGGTCTCTGGCAAGGGAACCCTCGACTGAACAAGAAGCCCCAGATGCACTGTCTCCAAGGTGAATGTGTAATAACTTAGGTGGCAGTAATTTCCTAGGAGATGGCCATAATTATATCCAAACAAATTGCCTGAACAGCCGCAGATTTATTAACATGAGATTAAAACTCTCAAGTTTGAACAAACCTGGAGAGTACCAGCACTAGTAAAAGCAGTGCGATTTGCTGGAGTCTGTCCAATTTCCCTGTACCAGAGGGTGGTTGGGAGCCTGCTAGGGTTGGAACCTACAGTTACATATCTGAAACCCCACTTGTGGGTCCTAGAGATGGGGATTAAAGTAATTAGGCATTAGAATTTAGAGCTCATATCTCTTAGCTAACTAAAATAGAACAAATCACCCTGAGCCTTTGTGCATTTTAAGAACCATCATGTATTTACTTTGAAGTTTTGGCTGGATTCAGTTCTGGGCTCAAGTTGATCTTCACATGTGCAGGTAAAATGGATAGTGGTCTTTAATGGGTTTGTCTGTCTGTTGGATAGACAATGGGATAGTAGGATATGTGTTTCTAACCCTTCCAGGCACTGAAGCCAATCTCGTCCTTACTTTTGTGACACAGTTCCAAGAAAACAAGCCGAGAAAGACTGGGGAAGTCTCCTTCAGAACCAGCACACGGTCATTGATCAATTGTCAAAGCAAGAGCAAAGCTGGCACAGAACCAAAGTGTGTGTGTGTGTGTGTGTGTGTGTGTGTGTGTGTGTGTGTGTGTG
>NW_026585644.1:29420704-29438615 GCF_907164565.1 Psammomys obesus
GTGTGTGTGTGTGTGTGTGTGTGTGTGTGTGTGTGTGTGTGTGTGTGTGTTGGGGGAGGAGGGACAGATAAACGCCACTTGTTAATCAGAGGGGCCACAGTGACATATAACAAAAGGCATGGGTGCAAAAAGTAATGACAGACTGTAGCTTTTGATTGTAGAGTCCAACCAGGACCTTTGAAAACACTAAATGAAACCAAAAGGTACTGCTTGGGCTGGTGGAGATGCATATGAAGCACTCAAGCTAGGAACTTTCTTGATCCAGTCTGGTTTTTTGTCAAATTAATTAGCATGTATGTATTAAATATATTTATTGACCGTATTCAAAACACTATGTTTGATACTGGCTGAAAGACCAGGTTAAAATTGAAAAAGAAAAGGAAGACAGGAAGTGGTTTTTGTTAAAGTCTAGGAGGCAAACAACAGACCACACTTTGCACATTTGCCAATATTGTGATGTGGGATTTGAAGAAGAAGAGGGTTAGATGAAGTTTGGGCTAAACAAGAGCAGCTTGGTGAAGTTTAATGCAGCTGGTGGGTGAGTTCCCACTGAAGCAAGCTGAATGGCCCATTGTGGAAGTATTTCTCTAATGAGGCAGGAGATATTGAGAGCAACCAGACAGATGTAAATGTGATTTAGCCTTTAGAGGGTCACAGAGAAATTGGATGAGCCAAGAGTTTGATCAATGGGCTTAATTTACCAGACACTACCTACTTGGTGGTAAGATAAATGGAGGAGATTGGAGGATGAGAAGCAATAACACTGGATAACAGCCGAGATAGAGGCTTAAGAAAAAGCTACAGATGGGTTCTAGTAGCTGAAAAAAATCAAATAAATACAGCTAAAATCTTTACAGATGAATAGTTATCAGTGGCCTGGGATTAAGGCATTGAACTTTGATCACTAATATAGATCCTGCAAACACACACTTACATTTTGTATTAGTTTTCTACTTCTCCATATACATTCACTGGCTTATTATATTCTAAGAAAGACTTGGCATTCTGTAGGGACCTCTCATAGACTTTTCCTTCTAAATTAGCAGCTGGAGTGGTACCAAGATAAACATGTGCTTTTTGTACTTTTAACACTTATTGATTGGCTGATTTCATGTCTCTCAGTCTCACAGGCTGAACTGTTCTAAAATGTCTGTTGAGATATTAAATATATATCCATTCTTGTAATAGTTCTGGCATCTGTTATTCTGGGGACATGATGTACATTTAACCTTGAAAAGAATGTTATTCCATGAGCACTTAGCTTTCATGATGTCAAGTTCTTTCAGCTTCAGTCTTGGGTATCATCACCATGGAAGAACTTCTGAAAAGACTAAACGAAACCAAGAGTCACTGCTTGGGCTGTGGTACCATGAAGCATTCAAGCTAAGAATTTTCTTGACTCAGTATTTTTTTGTTCTAATGAATTAGCATGCGTGTATTAAATATGTTTACTAAATATAGGCATGGCCTCGTGTGAGCAGCAGCCTGGTGGTCCACTGATGGTTCTGAAGTCAGAGCCACTGGAGTCCAACTTTCATGCTCCCACGATGGCTTTTTGGCTCTCTCTCTCCCTTGCCATTCATACCACCAAAGGCCTCTGCGCATCAGAACTCATCTCTAAACATAGAGAAAAAAAGTATGTGACTCTGGGTTCTGTTGGGGAAAATTAAGTGAGATGATATATTTAAAAGGTCTCAGAAGACTGCTAGCTATATGGCAAGAACTGGAGCAACGGCTTCAGTTGGTGATGCGGGTCTCCTTCCTTCCACTGCCACCCAGTGCACTCCACTCTAAGTACTTTTTACTAATGTGTACTGATTGTATTGGTTTCTTTTTCTGTCTCTGTGAGAAGATATCCTAACGAAAGCACCAGAAACAAGAAAAAGTTGTGGCTCAGGGCCCAAAGGGTATAGTCCATCCTGTCAGTGAAGTGGAAAAGCTTGAAGGGGCAGCTCCTCACTCTCTGAAGTCAGGAAGCAAGGAGTGACAGGTATTTGGACCAGTGAACTTTCTGCATTTTAGTCAGCCAGAAGCCCCAACTCATGGAAGAGTACTACCCACATACATTTAGGGTCAGTCTCATGGTAAATGAACATAATCTAGAAAATCACTCCAGGGTATTCCAAGAAGCTCTCTCCTCAGGGATCTTAGATACTGTCAAGATGACAACATTAACCACTACCTCTGTGGACTTTTTACTGCTCGCAAGGTACAAGAGGTACAAGGAGAAACAAGATGTGTTTTGTTTCCAAGGACATAATATGTATGTGACACACACACACATATATATATATAATCTCTACATATGTGCATATATATAATCTACACACATATTCTTTCTCATTTGCACATGAGCAATATCAGGCAAATGTGCTACATGCTTTAAAGATGTTAAGACCGTTGCTGAAGACAGCCTAGGGGAAAGACCAGATTATCTGAGGCTCAGGATATAGTGTTAGACAACAAGGGGTTAGAGACATGGACAGTGATAATTTAGAAACAGAGTCTGAGGGGGGAAGAGAAAAGTCACTTTAATGCTTCTAATTTAAAAGTAGGACATTGGTCCATATAATTTCCAGATGCATGAAAGCTCTAAGATTCATTTCTATAAAATGGTGCTTCCATCCCTTGTTGAATATAGAAGAATTCTGTAAATGAGTTGTTACATCCAAAAAATTTAGCTTCTGGGCATGGAATTTATCCAGGATCCACAGCAACACAGATTCCTACTGGAAATTTGAATTAGAAAAATGCTGACACGTTAGAAAATATAATTTGTACTCAATGACTTGAAAAAAAAAATAGAAATACCCAGTAATTCTGCAGTTACTAAATGGGGCCTAATGGAACTTTCATTTTTTCATCTTGGTAGTTCAAGGTTTTTCCGACAAAGCTCACCTGGGAAGAGGGGCTTTTAGTAAAATAGCAAGCTGGTGCTTCCTTTGATGTCTTCATTGAAACCCGTGCTTTCAAATCATTTAGATACCATAAGTGGCAGTGTTCTTATCGGTTAGGGGAGTGGCTTGCCAATGTCATTGTCTATAAGGATTATGTGGTAGCTTTGTAAGATAAATACAGATTCTAGGAGCAATGCCTTCAAAGGTGCTGATTCAGTCTATCTGTGCGTGACAGGCCCCAGGAGTTGGGATAGTTGATGTCTCTGATGCAGGTCATCTCCAAAGGACATGTATGAAACAGCATGTGCTTCATTGCCTCTGTGACCAGAGTCACCCAGAGATTATTGACTGGGGAGTTCCTGCAAGAGACTGTATCAAGTTTTCCCTGGTGGGACTGGCTGGAAGGCCAAAGAAATGAGCAAGGCAAATGCCGTGGAGTTCGGTCCAGTGCATTTATTTTAGAGGAACTTACAAAGCGATTGCAGAAGCTGCCCTTGTGATGGAGTTCAGTAAGAGGGAGGATGCTAGCCAGGTAACTCTCAATGAGGGTATGGGTATGGAGTTAATACGAGGGATCAGGTAATTCAGCTTAGGAATGAAGCTTATTTCTTTAGCAATATAGTTGAGACCCAGCCCTACAATCTTTGTGGCAAAAATCTAAACAAGTTTGTTATGTTTGAGACCTCCAGTCAGTTATGCAAATTTACATCAGGCTGAGTTGTGGAGAAGTTGAGACAGACAATCTGTGTTAGCGATCAGGACCCAGAGCGACGTTAACGTGTGGGGCTACTGATAGGCCATGTTCACTGAGTGAAGAAGGTAGAGAGACACTGAGTAGTCATTAAACCAGTATGTGCGTCCAGGAAGCAGTTTGCTTTTAAGTACCAAGAATAATGGGGGACGTGAACCTATTATATAAAGAAGACTCAGAAAGGAGCAGTTTAAGCTACTAATCAAGATTTGGGAACGGCACCTAGTTCATTAAGAAGCTTCAAGACCAATGTTTGGTCTTTTTTCCTCCCTGCCAACTTCTCTCACTGGGCATCCCTTAGCTATTCTGGCATTCAGAGTGTCTACGTGATTCGCCATGTACCTTCCTAGGTTGCAGTCTGCATCCGCATCTCAGATGTGTCCTGGTGTCAAGTCCTTCTATCCTAGAACAACCTCTCAGAATGACCAACCGAGATAAAATAAAGTAACAATGAGAAAGGATTCCAGAATTTGGCTCATATAGGAAGTGTGTGACAATTTGTATAGTTCTGTATAATTTACAAGAGTCTGGAAATTGTGGTGCCCGTTGTCCTTAATAAAATAAGAGAAAATAAAGTTTAGGAGAAAAAATTTTACATAGGTTGACTTTCAGGCTTCTGATAGGGTTTGGGACAGACTGTGGATGTGAAGATCCCAGTGAGTCAGGCTTGTAAACAGGATGCTGTGCTAAGATTGCATGCTTTGCTCTGGAGCATCAGCTCCAGGGTGGGCTGGGACTTGATACACATGGTAAGCCTAGAGGTGATCAGCTACTTTGGAAACAAGAGCTGTGGAGCGTGACTTCTGTTTCACAGACTTCCCCTTTAATGATAACTCAATTAATTTTAATAGCAGTGCCTACAAAGCGCCTTATAAAACGCTGCTCAAGGTGCCCTATAAAAACCTACAGTTTAACAGACAATTTAGAGCGGTGAGGAATTTTACAGTGATGTGAGATGTCATATTGGGATCTGAAAAGGGCCCGCACTGTTTCTTCCTGCAGCTGCAGGGCTCAGGGGAGAAAATCAGTTTTTAAAATTGTGCTTACAGAGGGTCCATGAAAGAGTCAGCCTAGAAGGAGACAGAAAAAAGGTAAGACTTGTGAGAGAAAGCATGACCACTAGAGGGCAGACTGGAGCTTGATGGGAGACAGTAACTTTCTCCAGGAGAAAGGCCACTGAGACCTGTCTACTCTTGCATGCAGGTCCCGTCAATATGGTCTTTTGAATTAACGCTCTACAGTTGCCCCCACTGAACATGACTGCGTATGCACATATGCATGTACATGCCAATACCCATCTGTATACATGCAGGTGCGGAGGTCCAAAACTGATGTCGCGTGCCTTCCTCAATCACTTTCCCTTTGTTTATTAGGCAGGGTCTCTTGCTAAACCTACTCAGCTCTGGCCAACTCCAGTTCTGCTTGTCTGGCTAACCTGCTTTCCTTTAAGCCCCCTCCCGCACTCCTGCCTCCTGAGTGCTGGGATTACAAGTGGCCAGTACTGCCGGAGATCCAAAGTCTTGTCCCCACACTTGCATAGCTGTCTCCCCTCCATGGGGAACATATTCTTGCAACCCCACCCAAATTCTCTTTGCAGAACATCCACGTAGAGAGATCCTTTATAGTACAACGAAATACAAGGACTGGTATTCTGAAGACCCAACAGATGATTGTTCTGAATAAGGATGTTAATGGAAATGCATATGACGAAAAGTTTCTTTCCCATTGCAAACTTGCTTCACGGAAGTATTTTGCACAGTTTGGAAGAAAGACGAATTATCACTGTACTGTATGCTAGTAAGCTGGCTGGGCAGAACACACACAAGTGCTCCGTTAGCTAGCCAGGGAGGCTGGAGTCTAGAGTCCTGTGAGTGACTTCCTTAGGCTGTGTCTCACCCAGTGGAATCTCACATGGAGAGCAAGGGTCAGCAGAAGGAAGGAGTGGTTCATGGAGACAGCCATATGCTCTCTGGCCTCACAGATGATCTGGAGAATAAAACCTTAAAAGCAACACTGCAGAAGCCTGAGGTTTTGAGATAATTCTTGCTCACAAATGTTCTTATGCTCTGGCTCACCTATATCGCCTCTGATTTTGCAAGCATTTTCTGTTTTTCAAGACAGCTTAAAACATTCTATATGAAGCTGAGAATCTTTTTTTCAAGGTCTGTAAAGAATTGAGTTGGTATTTTGATGGGAATTGCATTGAATCTGTAGATTGCTTTTGGCAGGATGGCCATTTTCACAATGTTAATCCTACCAATCCATGAGCACGGGAGATCTTTCCATCTTCTGAGATCTTCTTCAATTTCTTTCTTCAGAGACTTGAAGTTTTTCTCAAACAGGTCTTTCACTTGCTTGGTTAGTGTCACCCCAAGGTACTTTATGTGGTTAGTGGCTATTGTGAAGGGTGTTGTTTCCCTAATTTCTTTCTCGGCCATTTTGTCTTTGGTATACAGGAGGGCTTCTGATTTTTTTGAGTTGATTTTGTATCCTGCCACTTTGCTGAAGGTGTTTATCAACTGGAGGAGTTCTCTGGTTGAATTCTTGGGGTCGCTCATATATACTATCATATCATCTGTGAATAGTGACACTTTGACCTCTTCCTTTCTGATCTGTATCCCCTTGATCTCCTTTAGTTGTCTTATTGCTCTGGCTAGGACTTCAAGTACTATGTTGAAGAGGTAGGGAGAGAGTGGGCAGCCTTGTCTTGTCCCTGATTTCAGTGGGATTGATTTAAGTTTCTCTCCATTGAGTTTGATGTTGGCTATAGGCTTGCTGTATATTGCCTTTACTATGTTTAGGTATGTGCCTTGTATTCCGGATCTCTCCAAGACTTTAAACATGAATGGGTGTTGGACTTTGTCAAATGCTTTTTCAGCATCTAAGGAGATGATCATGTGGTTTTCTCCTTCATTTTGTTTATGTGGTGGATTACATTGATGGATTTCTGTATGTTGAACCACCCTTGCATGCCTGGGATGAAGCCTACTTGGTCGTGGTGGATATCTTTGATGTGTTCTTGGATTCGGTTTGCAAGTATTTTATTGAGTATTTTTGCGTCAATGTTCATAAGAGAGATAGTGCTTCCTCAAGACCCAGCTATACCACTGCTAGGTATATACCCAAAGTTTGCTCAAGTACACAAAAGAGATATTTGCTCAACCATGTTCATAGCAGCTTTATTTGTAATAGCCAGAACCTGGAAACAACCCAGATGTCCATCAACGGAGGAATGGGTACAGAAATTGTGGTATTTTTACACAATGGAATACTACTCAGCAATCAAAAAGGAGGAAATCATGAAATTTGCAGGCAAATGGGACCTAGAAAAGATCATCCTGAGTGAAATATCCCAGAAGGAGAAAGACAAACATGGTATATACTCACTTATATAGACCTATAAGATATGATAAACATAATGAAATCTATACACCTAAAAAAGATAATCAAGAGAGTGGACATGGGGTAAGATTATCAATCCTCGTTTTGAAAGACAGATGGGATGCACATTAAACATTGACAGGAGTCTACTGAGCGCATTTGAAAAACTCTAACTAGCAGTGTTTTCAAAGCAAAGACTCATGAGCAAACCTTTGGCAGAGTACAGGGAATCATAAGAAAGAAGGGGAGTTAGTCTGATGAGGAAAGGATAGGAGCTCCACAAGGACCAAACATATCTGGGCACAGGGTCTTTTCTGAGACTGACATGCAACCAAGGACCATGTATGAATGTAACCTAGAACCTCTGCTCAGATGTAGCCTGTGGTAACTCAGTAACCAATTGGTTTCCCAAAGTGAGGGGAACAAGGACTATTTCTAACAGGAACTCAATGATTGGCTCTTTGGCCTCCCCACCCCCCAAGGGAGGAGCAGTCCTGTTAGGCCACAGAGGAGAGCTTTGCAGCCAGTCCTGAAGATACCTGATAAAACAGGATCAGATGAATGGGGAGGAGGTTCCCCCTATCAGTGGACTTGGCAAGGGGCACGGTGGAGATGAGGGAGGGAGGGAGGGACTGGGAGGGAATGAGGGATCAGGACACGGCTGGGATACAGAGTTAATAAAATGTAACTGATAAGAAAAAAATAAAATTAAAAAAAAATAAAATAAATAAATAAAAAGCCAAAAAAAAACATTCTAAACACTCTCATTGTTTAAAAATCCTACAGTCCCATTAGCTAGCGTACTGCAATGCACAATTCCATCGTCTACCGTTCTATATGATTTTCTGGTGGCTCCTGATGTAAGATTCTGTTTTCTTAATGACACTGTAGGTGTCTGGAGCAACTCAACATCTGCTCTGTTGAGCCTAGTCAGTCAGACACACAGCTCTTAATAACTTGCTCTTTGGTCCTTATCATTCATCCAGGGACCAAAGCTTGTCGGGTAAATCAATCAGGAGACAGAGAAGCAGTGTGTTACAATAAAAATGCCACTGTATGAATGAAGAGGGCTACGGGGTCCCATGCTCCTGTCATTTAGCCAGATGAAGACCTTTGGATAGGCCAATCTCTGTGACCACCACTCTCCTTTAAAATTAGAACGAGGCTTTTTCTGCCTGCCCAGTGTGAAAATTATAAAAATAGAAATGATGGAGATTTCAAGAGAAACAAGCCACTTTATAATTGATAGGAGTTTTTTTTACCATTGGGTGACACAGGGAACAAGAAAGCACTCTCTGACCATACCCTCCAGAGTGTGGCGTGAAGCAAAGAGAATTCACCTCTGGATTTGCCGAAAGAGCACACGTGTTTACGAGTAATGTAACTGTTAACTGTGGAATGACATCCTTAGGAGTTTTGTGATTTTTAGGCAATGGAAAACAATGGTAAACGTAGTCAGAAAATGTTGGTGAGGGACCCGCACAAGCAATCAAAAAGAACACGTAATTAACAGAAGCCACTGTCCCCTGACCCACAGGATTTGATTGCATGATTGTCCCTGGTCTGACTAATGAAAATCTCCCTCTGGGGACCAAGTCCCTTGTTGCCAATTTAGTAGGGTGTCTAATATATAACGGTAAAGACTTTCACTGATGTCACCTGCTTTCCTCAAGCCTCCTGTGTTTGCAGATGGTGAGGTCAAGACCATTGAAATGTAAAACACAAATGGGCAGAAAAACTCCCAGGGCCTCCTGCTGCAAAGTAGAAAAGGTATGGAGAGCTGCTACTGTGCTGGAACATTCCTGCTGTAGGAAGTAGATGAAAAAATATATTCACCACCGGGCTCCAACTGTCTGAGAACAAAGTCTGTGGTCTGGCTTAAGTGTGACGCTTTCTGAACAGGCCTTGTCCTGGAGGCATTCAGCACCAGGGGATGAAGCTATTGAGGGTTACCCTATTTAGGCCTAATGCTCAGGCTGGATCTGGGGGTACAGTGACTCCACGGGAGGCTGGAGAAGTGGGAGGAGAATGCTGAGTGGTTAAGAATCTCTTAGACCTCTCTGTCCATCAGAAAACCTAGGATGCTTTCGAATTTTGCAAGCTACAGAATTTGAAGCTGAATGATAAACAAGAAAGAGAAATGGCTGTGTATTCATAAATAATGGAATTCGGGGCTACACTTGCTCCTGTGCAAGTCCCTTGGGGACATTTAGAGGTCATATACTGGAAGTAAAAACTTCATCCGAACAAGTATTGGGATGAAATCTCAGTCTAGCAAAAAAATGTTAATGACTTCATGAGAGCCATCCTGATATTGGCCTTAGTCAGAGTCATTCTTTTTTTCTCATATTTCCTACAGAGCTAAAGCTTGCTTGTCCATCAGAGGCATATCTTGCAGAGAACTGGGATATAAGTATAGATAAGCTTTGACTCAGTTTCCACAGGTTACAAGTTAAATACAAGCCAGATGTGGTGGTGAGAGACCAAAGGATTAAAAAACAGTGGCTATTATTTTAAAGTTTATAGCACAAGCCTGTACCAAGGCCAGCCAAATGGAGATATGTCCAGCCTTAATGCCCTGAGGGGAAGAACTCGCCTTACTGCATTCTTTCATCACCCACTAGAGATACAGTTGCTAGCAAACCAGCCCATCCACCAAGGAAGAGACACCAGACCATTAATGGTTTGGGGACCTTCCTATAGCCAATCAATTCAAAATGCAACATCCCTTTTGTGTCTCAACCAATAGATGCTTGCCAAGCAAGAACACCCCCTTCTTTGGGCACGCTGTAAGGGACCAGAATCTTTAAATCACCTACCAAACCCAAGCACAAGGTTCTTGGCTCTCACCACTTCAGCAGTGGGGATGTGTGAGCCCAAGCTGCAGCTTGTGATAATTTGTAATAAAAAGATCCTCATGTGTTTTGCAATGGACTCAATTCCTGGTGGTGATCTTTTGGAGTGTCGCAATTCGGGCTTAGCAGTGGCAAACATCTTTAATCCCTTCACTCCACTCGGGAGACAGAGACAAGTAGGTCTCTGTGAGTTCGAGACCACCCTGGTCTATGTGGAGAGTTTCAGGTCAATTGGGGGTACATAGTGAGACCCTATCTCAAAATTAATTAATTGATTGACTGACTAATTAATTAATTAAAATTAACAGGTAAAATCCACAGTCCTTGTGGTTAATAGCATAAACACAGAGTTCTGATGGGTGTTCTCAGAACAATGGGATGTGAACTCTTTGTTTAATAAAGTACACCAGCTAGTACCATGTGATTCTTCTCAAAGTTTAGATTTCAGGACAACAAAACACTGTAAAGGAAAAAATAGATCTCTACTAAGACAGGATTGCAATTACACGTGTTAAATATGGTTAAGATATGTCTATCACAAATGAGGGAGCTAAAGAACAGTGAGTGAAGTTTTCAAAATTGACCTGTGATGGCAACTCTTCCTAGCATTGCCCCTCTTCCACTTTTGACATGGCGACATTTACTAACTCTACATAAATCTTAGAATTGATCCTACACAACTCTATTTCTCCCAGTAGCCATAGCTCATTAATCATAAAACCCTATTAGTTCATAGTTGAAAAAAGTTTGTCAGTGTCTACAAATAGATAATTGAGACAATAAGAGTGAACAGTATAGTGAACACTGAGACCAGTCTGCAAAAGCTCCTGCATTTCAATATCTACAAAAGAAAAAGGCTGAAAACCAAAAAAAAATCCCATGGCTTTATAATATTGCTCTTGATAGTTCACATTAATTAGCTGCTTCTTATGTGCTCTACATATCACATTGTATTGCTTCGCTTTCCTGCTATTCCCTGTGTCACAGTAACGGTTATGCCACCACAATGTATCTGATATAGGAAGTTTATTTGGGGGGAGGGGGACAGAAGGGGAGAGGAGTTAGGGGGCAGATGATTGGACATGTAGACAGGCAGACAGACAGACTGATGGAGACAGATCCAACAGGTCAGAGAAGGACATAGAGAAAACGTGGGGCTAGAGGGAAAGCAGAGAAAGAGAGACAGACTGAGAAAAAGAGAGACCTAGAGAAACTGAGAGAGAGTGTAGGCAGGTCCATTTATCCGGCACACATCTGGTGGGCACCTTATGGTGGCAACAGATGAAAACATAAAAGATTGCGAGGACCCTTGAGGCAGGCAAGTGGAATAACCTGTAAACTAACACCGGCTGTATGTGTTTGCATGCTAACAGGAGAGAAAATAGGGAAGGGCAAACATCAACCCCCCACTGATGGTATTCTCCTCCTAGAGCAAGTGTGGAATGAACTAATTTCCTTCTTCAATCCACATTAATTAATTGCAGAATGTATGCATTGCCTTTGTCATTAATAGCATTATAGAAAACTTTAATTTTATAGAGCTATTATTTTTAATAGCAGTAAAAATTTGTTACGTAGAAAAAAAGAATTAAAAGGCGGCAGAGGAAACCTTTACCTGAAAGTGCTAAGCCTCATTAGACAATCTTTAAAATGACTTACATAAATGAAGAAGATGTATCATACTCAAAGACAATTTTAATATTTCAAAGGTATCAAATCTCTCTGAATTTACCCATAGTCCCAATGCTGTTTCGATAAAAAAAAAATCACACAAAGAATTTTTATGCAAAGTTACAAGGTCAATCTGAAGTTTATATGAAAGAGAAAAAAGACTCAGAATAGGTAAGGTAGTCCTAAAGAAGAAAAATTTGGGGGATTTTGCTCTTAATATTAATATTAAAACATCATAAATTTGTAATAGTGCTATTCAATGGAAATGTAATGAGAAGGCCTAGGCCTGAAGCTCAGTGGTAGAGCATTCACCTAACTGTAGAAAACTCCTCATATGATGATGGCCAGCATTACCACAAGCAGAACAGACAAAGCAAAAAGAAAGAAAAGGGAAGAAAAAATATTCAAAACCTGTCAAAACCACAATATCATGCCAATAGCCCAACCTTCCAACGGCACCCAAAAATCCAATGGGAGTTACAGATGCATTTTAGCCATTAAAATAAATTTTTAAAGTGATAGGAATTTTAGTGATATTTACCTCAATTTGTATCAAAATGCTATTTACTTAGAAGTGATATAACAATAGGAATAATATTTCAATACCGTCATAGTAAGCTCTCCAAAAGCAGTATTTTCTACTTATATCTCATTTTAGAAGAACCTCATTACTTATTAGTGCTCTTTAATCAATGTATGCATCATGTTACTATTATTGTGGAGTAAATTGTGAGTGAATATGATCAGAGACTGATTTCATGTGATTATGAAACACAAGAAAAAAGCCCTAAGGATTTATGGGTGTATGAGGACCCCATGGGTAAAAGGGTAGGCATTGTGGTTTGCTGTTCAGAACTAAGTGTTGGGGCAGTTTTTAGGCACTAGAAAGAAAATAAAATTGGCCAATCTGTCTTAAAATTTATACAGAATTCAATTTACTACTTGACATAAACACTTAAGTATGAAAAGCAAATCTTTAAACCTTGAGAAGAAATTACACAAGATATAGAGATTGAATATCTTTATGATCTTTTAGGAATAGTTCCCTATGACATAAAGGCATTAATTATGGAGGAAGAAACTTTGAGATTTGACTGTATTGAATTTAAGAAGCACTGATTATTAAGTGATCCTATAAAATAAGTAAAAACACAGGCCGGGTATGAGAATTTATTTGCAGCACTTAATTCTGAAAAGCATTATAATTCAAAATAACTAAATAACTCCTAAAAGTCAATAATGAAAACACATAAAACCCAATAGAAAAATAATCATTTCAGAGAACATAAAACACTGAAGAAAATAAAAGTGTGAAAAGATTTTAAGCCTCATTAGTGATCGGAGAGCCAATATTTAAGCACAGAAAATGCAATGTAAGATCTAATAGACAAAACTGAGAACTATTACTATCCAGTGGCAAGTATGGATTCTCAGAGTGCTCTTGCTGGAAGGCTAAGTGGTAGAGGCAAGGTGGAAACAATTTGACCTTGTCTTTTAAATAAATAAATAATGTGCTGATGAATTTGGTATCCTGTCCAGTATTATATACAGACAGACACACTCAGGGAAGAATGTGGCTAACCCAGTGTTTCTAGCACAATAGAGACGACGCTAATGCTCATTGGCAGGAATACAAATGAATACATGATGTTCTGTTTGTTTTGTTGAATGTTTATATCAAGGAAAATAAATATATATTGCTATAATAATGTGGGTACATAACAATGTTAATGAAATTTAATAAAATTTTAAAACAGGAAAAGTTTTGAGACAGAAACAGGATGCCATGATTTTTATAATCCAGAACCTTTAACTATTATAGATTATTATTATTTAGATATTTACATATTATAAACTTGACCTTTTCAAACGTGCAATTTGGTACCCTTTAGGAAATCTACAGCATTGTGTAACCGTAGCTGTTATTCAAGAACATTCTGGGGCTGGAAAGATGGCTCAGCAGTTAAGAGCACTTGTTGTTCTTGCGGAGACCCTGGGTTCCTTTACCTGCACATGCATTGTGTGTAAGAACCATCTACTAATACAGCTGTGAATATCTACTACCATATTCTGACCATCTCAGGCACTGTGCATATGTTACACAGACATATATGTAGGAACAACACCCATATATCAATAACAACAACAAACAGTAATGATGATGATGATGATGATATGAAGAAGAAGAAGAAGAAGAAGAAGAAGAAGAAGAAGAAGAAGAAGAAGAAGAAGAAGAAGAAGAAGAAGAAGCATTTAGATATTTTCATTATACTTTTGTTCTCAGGCTGAATCCACGGATAGACCTATACCAACATGAAAATAAATCCTACCAGGGACTGCCCCAATTTGCTCTGTGATAGAGTTGGCTATGGCTTTCAAGAGAGAGGAGCACCATACAGGAGTTGATCCGTTTAGAGCCCTTACTGAAGGAACTTACAAGAAGATCTCTGTCCTTGGGGCAGAAAGAATGGACAGGAAACCCTCCCCAGGAATCTCTGGGAGGATGGCTTGAGTTATGGAGCAAGAATTTGGCTCAGGGGTTAAGCTGGCTTCTATGGGCAGCTTTTTGATCTTGTCATTGCTTTAGGAATGACAGCATCATTGATCTTGTCAGTGCTTTAGGAATGACCTAAACATGTTTCCAATTCTTCTCTTTTCCAACTGGGACATTACCAGAGAAATAATGAAGGATGTACTTGAGTAAGTAAAATAATTTTGAATTTAAAAAAAAGTAGAGGTATAGACTCATACAAAGCAATCATGCTTCAATAAATGGGCATGTTTTAAAATAAATTACTGTAAACTATAAGAATTATAATGATTTAGACTAATAAATAGCAGATTTATTTAATAGGTAGATATTTAATTTATTTAATAAAAAGAAAGTAGAGAAAAACGACCTCTGAAAATATCCAGTTAACAGCCACTTCCCTTTCCCCATCTTTCCCCACTATGAATCCACTTTATTTTCTGTCTTTATGGATTTACTTATTCTGTATGTTCTATTAAATGGGAATCAGAAATCATATAGCCTTCTGAGTCCATTTTCTTTTCACTTAGTATAAAGTTTCCATGATTCATGCTATAGCAAGTATAGACACTGTTCCTTTCAGTTCCTTCCACCGCTTTGCAAGTATTGACTGTGATTGCCTAGTTGGTTAGTGGACAGGATTTGGGGTTGTTTACAACATGACTCCAAAGGTACCCACTAACAGAAGCTTCTTCAGTGCCCCTTATTTATTCTCCAATCTTTAGTCCTTCCAGCTGACCCTCAAAGCAGCCATGAGAAAGAGCTTTAGGAAGTACACATAACCGCTTAAGTATTTTTTCTTAGCACCCCTGTTGTAATAAGAGTATAAAAGAATAAACAAGAAGTTAACGTTATATTTCTGATGTGGTTTATCCTATATATAACTTTTGCAGTCATCATCCCAGCCTAAATGAACTGCAGATTCTTTGGCAAGCCAACCATGTTTTGCCATGTTCCCAACCTCTGTGTCTTTGAGACTATTGGTCTCTCACTACCAATTTTCCTTCTCACCTTAATTTCTCTTACAGAAAGAACTCTTACTAATCCCCAAACACAGATAGTATCTGGCATAGTCTAGTTATCTGCCATCTATTGGTATAAATCATCATAGTCGACACAGTTTACAGTAATTTATTTTAAAATATGCCTATCTATTGAAGCTTGATTGCTTCTTATGATTCTGTATCTACTTCCTTCTGAACTCAATATTATTTTACTCAAGTACAATCTTTATTATTTCTCTAGGTAAGGCTTGATGAATTCTGAGATCCGTCTTAAAATCTCTACTACGTCCTTTTGAATAATAACTAATCTGGAAGTAAAATTCCCAAATTAAACTGTTTTTCATCTACTATATTGTTGTTGTGGGTTTAATTTTTTTTGTATTTTTTGTAACAATAAGTTCAATAGTTAATCCTTTGTAACTATTTTGCTTTTGGTATTTGGTGGCTCCTATGGTTCTTTTCATAGTATTTAATCAGCTTGACACAAACCTAGAGTCACTTGAGAAGAAGGAATCTCAATTGAGAAATTGCCTCCATCAAATTGTCCTACAGGTATATTTGTGGGACATTGTCTTTTCTTTTTGTTCCTTAATTTATTCATTAATCGCTTTCTTCCTAACCAACACCTTTTTTTTTCTCCTTCCAGTCTCACCAACACAAAGACCCCATTCCTTCTCCCCTTCTCCTCAGAGAAGGGTACCAACTATACAAGGCAGCCCAGCTTGGGGAAAGGGATCCAAAGGCCAGCAACAAAGCCAGAGACAGCCCCTGCTCCAATTGTTAGGGAACCCACATGAAAACCAAGAGCTGCACATCTGTTACACGTGTAAAGGCCTTAAGTCTAGCCCATGCACACTCTTTGATTGGTGGTTCAGTCTCTGTGAGCCCCCCCATAGGTTAGTTTTCCCTGTAGGTCTTTTTGTATCTTGACTCCTCTGGCTCCCTGAATACTTCCTCCCACTTTTCCACAAGACTCCCTTAGCTCCACCCATTGTTTGGCTGTGGATCTTTGTATCTGTTTCCATTAGCTGATAGGTGAAGCCTCTCAGAATACAGTTATGCTAGTCTCCAGTCTGTAAGCATAGCAGAGTATCATTAATAGTGACAAGCATTGACTTTCTTTTATGGGGTGGCTCTCAAGTTGGGCCAGTCACTAATTGGCCATTCCCTCAATATCTGCCTCCATCAGATTAGTCTATAGGTATATCCATGGGTGCTGTCTTTATTGCAAATTGATGTGAGAAGGCACCCTGCGCTGTGGGCATTGTCAGCCCTGGGCAGGTGGTCCTATCCTGAGTAAAAATGGTAGCTGAACAAGCAAGGGGATGCAAGGAGTAAGCAGTTTCCTCCATATTCTCTGTTTCAGTTCCTGCCTCTAGTTTCCTGTCTTGATAGACTGAAGCCTACAATTCAAATAAACACTTTCTTTCTCCCATCTTGCTTTTAGTCAGTGTTTTATCACACCAAAAGAGAAGCAAATTAGGACAACCTGCTAATCTTTGGGATTTTGCAATTCAGTGGCCATGTCTCTATATATGGTCTTTGGGGAAACACCTTGATTCTATGAAGGCATTGAAGAACCACATCTTTCACTGATTATTGTCATTTAAGTGTGTAATGCCGCTCACAGGCTCAAGTGTGCTGTGTGTGTGTGAACACTTGCTTCCAGCTGCTGCTATTTGAGGTTGTGGCACCTTTAGGAAATGGAGTCTTGCTGGAGGAAATGGGTCACCGGAAGCCAGCTTTGAGGCTTTAGAGCCCAGCCCTGATTCCTGTTCAATTTCTGCTCCCAACTGTGTGGAAAAGTGTGGGAAGGCAGTCTACCTTCCCTGTATGATGCCTTGTCCTCCTCAGGACTATATCCCTGTGGGTACCCTTTAAATTCTTTTGCCATTGTTTCCCTCTGACTGCAACACATAAGACAGTAAAACGCTACTTCTGAAAAAATACCCAAGGATCCTTCTCAATATTATCAAATCCTGGCAGAATGCCTGTTGAGCATGTGACAAATATTTCTTCGACCTCAAACTTTGTTTAGGTTTTCATCTTTTTATGATCAGAAGTTGCATCTCACAGTTTCTTCATCCAAGCTTCCAGTCCTATGTTGCAGTCTCTGGTTGTGCCCTTCACAGAACATTTACTTTCTCTGAAACATGCTGGATCTATAATTTCTACACATTACATCTAAGCTTTATCTTCAGGGTCATAATTCTTCTGCACAGGCTTCAATAAAGGGAAAGTCCCTGCTTTTTTTTTTTTTTTTTTTTCTTAGCTCTGTATTCATTTTGAACAAATGGCTTTATGTAATCTAATCTTTCAACTCTCTCGAGTCTTCTAGGATTGGGTAGTCTTATCTGTTGATATTTTTCTTAGGAAAGATAACTTCTTTCCGTAGTTTGTGAGTTTTTGTTTTATTGTAGACTAATATTCTCAGGCATCATTTTATTCCTTGAACTCCTGGTCTCATACACTTTGGTTACAGAATTTCATTTTAAAATGGCTTTTTTTTAAAATTTAGGTAGTTTTATTTATTTTTTTTAAATATAGTCAGAGTCTTCTGACCACACTGTCTCTAAGATACTTCCTTTTACTTTATGGATGTAAAATCTATTTCTTAATGCATCCATCACTCTGAAAAATTTACCAAATTCCAGTTTTGGTAGAGCAAGTTTAGCCTTTGTAAATTTACCATATATAGGGTATCTTATCTAATAAAATTGTTAGCCTTTTGGTCCTCCATGCCAGATCATGTGAAATTGGTTCTTTGGCTAGTGTACACACACACACACACACACACACACACACACACACACACACACACA
>NW_026585644.1:29438625-29443804 GCF_907164565.1 Psammomys obesus
ACACACACACACACACACACACACACACACACACACACACACACACACTTCTCCCTTATGTTCTTATATACTCTGAGGACAAACGGTCTCTTGGTATCTGGGCTAACAACAGTGCTCCACTTTCTTTACAGCACCTCATTTTTACCATCCTACCTCACATGCACAATACCCTGTCACTATGCACACAAAACCCAACCCCGGGGGCTGGAGAAATGGCCCAGTGATTAAGAGTACCTGGAGTACCTGTTGCTCTTCCAAAGATCCTGAGTTCAATTCGCAGCAACCACATGGTGGCTCACAACCATCTGCAATGGGATCTGATCCTCTCTGATGTTCATGAAGACAGATCACTCATACACATAAAAATAAATAAATATTAAAAAAAAACAATCCCACACATGGTATATACTCACTTATAAGTGGATATTGGACATATAATATAGGATAATCATACTAAAATCTGTACACCTAAAGAAGCGAAGCAAGAAGGAAGACCCTGGATAAGATGGCCAATCCTCTTTCAGAAAGGCAAATGGGATAGACATTGGAAGGGGTGGAAACAAGGAACAAGACAAGAGCCTACCCATAGAGGGTTTCTGAAAGACTCTACCCAGCAGGATATTAAAGCAGATACTGAGATTCATTGCCAAACTTTGGGCAGAGTGCAGGGAATCCATTGAAAGAAGGGGGAGATAGAAACACCTGGGGGGGGGGAGAAAGAAAAACCTAGAGGGGACTGGAGCTATACAAGGAGAGCAACAGAACCAAAAAATCTGGGCACAAGACTCTTTTCTGAGATGGGTAATCCAAACAAAGACCATGTATGGAGATAACCTAGTACCCCTGCACAGATGTATCCCATGGCAGCTCAGTCTCCAAGTGAGTTCCCTAGTAAGAGGAGCAGGGGCTGTCCCTGACGTGAACTCAGTAGTCAGCTCTTTGATCACCTCCCCCTGAAGGGGGGCGGTAGCCTTACCTGGCTACAGAGGAAGACAATGAAGCCAGTCCTTATGAGACCTGATAGGCTAGGGTCAGATGGAAAGGGAGGAGGAACTCCCTTATCAGTGGTCTAAGGAAGGGGCATGGGAGAAGAGGGAGGAAGTGATGGAGGTATTAGGAGGGGGTGAGGAAGAGGGCTACACCTGGGATACAAAGTGAATAAATTGTAATCAATAAAAAAAAAATTTCAAAAAAAAAAAAAAAAAAAAAACCGCACAGTGTCTTCATTCAACATTCTATCCAGCATTTTTGTATCACTTATAGTGTAAAAGTAGTAACTATTATGTCATATTTTTAGCATATTGTTTTTCCATCTTTTATATATTGTAATGCTAGAATAGGAGTTTACATTTCATTCCAATGAATACAAACAGAAATCACATTACAAATTACATATGTAATCAAACTGGCACACTTGTTGTGTGTAAAAGAAAACTGAGCCGTTGTTGGTTGAGTTTATAATAGTCCCAGAATTTCAGGTCCTGTAGGGTCAGTGAATATTTTAAAAACAATACTTTATTTAAAAAAAAATATTTAAGGTGAGAAAGTCTCTGGCTTCTATTTGAATTACTACTAAAGTAGCTCACAACAGGACAAATTAAGAGTGACAGTAAACCTATTGTGAAATCTAGAAGGAATTCCTGCTATTAGGGTGATTGAGCTAGATTGAAACATGTAATTGATGGTCCATTTTCCCAGCCCATGAGAAATCTGCTGGTCCGTTGAAGTTAGAAAATCTCCCCTGTATTCCTTGTCGACGGCTTTCTCAATCACAATAAGAACATGTGCTAAGCTAACCTAAGCCTGTCTCTCCTATATATGGTAGGTATCAGTTTATGACAGTGATGACTTATTATGAGTAATTGTTATGAATTATTCTTATTATTATTTTGAGCTACCTGGCGAGTTGTTTTCTCTCACTTTCTACTTTTTTTTTGTTGTTGTTGTTAATATTCCAACTCCATTCAAAACCACACCAGTATGTGTATTTTCAGCATTAAGCAAAAGGCCATGATTATTAAAGAAGAAATACATGGTATGTATGAAGAAGGAAAGAGCCCTTGGTGGGACAGTAAATCTCAAGAGTGAAAGCCTTTCTGGAAAACATATAGGATTGATGAGGGATACCAGTTTGTTCTGATTTAATCTCTTTACATATATGTACACATACATGTTTATGTGGATATATATATCATATTTTCTTTACCCATTCATTATTGATGAACATTTACCTTCTTTGTTTTAATATTTCTTAATAATAATGTCGCTGAAGTGTGTTTCCTATGTGCGTATTTTGTCAGAGGTCAGCAGTGAACCCCGGATTGTATTTCTCTCTCAGATAAATTCAGTAGATTCAGATAAAATAGCAGATTTAGATAAAATCATATTGTGCATAGTTTTAAACCTTTGTTCCTTCATTCATTAATCTTTTCTATGAGATTATGTCATTTCTACGTATCTGTAGTTATTTTTATTTCTATCTACTATTTTTATTGATGAAAACAATACAAGTTTCTATAAACTAAATCTTTTTGTTTTAAAGGTTTATTTTAGTTTTTGAATTCTGTGTGTGTGTGTGTGTGTGTGTGTGTGCGCGCGCGCACGCGTGTGTTTGTGTGTGTTTACACATGTACATGTGTGGGAAAGAACACATGAGTATAGTTGCCTGGAGTGGCCAGAAGTGTTAAATCTTCCTTGAGGTGGGGTTACAAGCAGAGGTGAGCCACCTCATACAGGTGCTGAGACCTGAACTCTTGTCCTCTTCAAAAGCAATACTCTTTCTTAACTTCTGTGCCATCTCTCTAGTTCCATAATAATTCTGGGTTGTGTTTTTTGCAAACTTATACAATTATGCTATTCTTTTATGTAGTTGTTGTTATTTGTGTGTGTCTGTGTGGGTAGTTGCAGAAGGCTGAATGGAGTATCAGGTAGTTATGAGCCAGCAGACATGGTGCTGGGAACTAAATTCACATTCTCCTGAGGAACAGCAAGCCCTCTTAATTAAAGAGCCCATCTCCTTAGCAGCCTGTTTACACATTTCTTTATAAACATGTGTATCTAGATATGTTGGCTACATGCCCAGAAATAGGGTTGTTGAAGAGTCCAGAATAGGCTGAGCCTCAATAGACATCCAACTACAAATAAGAAAGCAACCTTTGTTCTATGCCATCACCAACACTTGTTGTTACCACCTGTTTACATTTTAGCTGGTGGAGGATGTGCAAATGGCATCACCTTTTGTGTTAAATCTGCATTTCCTCGATGACTGAAGAGTGAATACAGTTTCATACCTTTGTGTGTTTGTCTGTGATATATATGTGGGTGTTGCACATTTGTGAGAGTGGGATGCGCGTATCCAAGCACGCACAGTTGGAGGGTGGTGGTCATTATCAGGTGTCCATATTTCTCTTCACACTGGTTTGCTTTGTTTGTTTGTTTTTGTTTTTTGTTTTGTTTGATTTTTTGAGACATGCTTTTTCACTGAACCTGTAGCTAACCCCCTGGCTATACTGGTTAGACAATAAGTCCTTTATTGTCCTGTCCCCATCTTTGCCTTGGTGCTCTCCAGGCCCAATCTCTGGCTCCTATATCCCCAGTACCAATTTTATATATTTACTTGCTGTTTGGCATCCTCACTGAAGTATCATTTCACAAGTGTCAGCTATCTTCCTTTGTTTATCTGGGTGAAAAATATATCCTCTAACATTTTCTATCTTTTAAGTTTTTCTTTTAAAAACATTTTTAGTCTGATATATTTTCAATAATCAGTGTATGGTTCTTATGCTTTTTCTTTATTTGAGAAATCACTTCATACATAAATTATATACATATATATATATATATATATATATATATATATATATATATATATATACACACACACACACTTTTTCTTTTCAAATTTAAGTTTATGCCCTACCTTGAGTTGATGTATTTTGTGCAATATGAAACAACATTCAAATTTCATTTTATTTTCCTTATTATTTGCAAATGATTCCAGAAACATCTATTGCACATGTTTCTTTTCTATCTCACACATATAAACCACATATACAAATCTAGATAGATCACTTTCTTGGCTCGTCTATTGTGTTCTATTTGTCTATTTCAATTTCTCTTCATCAAGCTTTATGTTGTGGTATTATAAGTAGAAAAATATAGCACACGATTTTTCACTTTTAAGTGGATCTTGGCTGTATTATTTATTTCTTGCTGATATATTTGCATTTCCATAGGATAGTTCTATCACTTGTGAAGTTACGGACTACTAAATTTGGATTTTAGATGGTGATGAATTGAATTTAAATTTGCGAAAAAATCTTTCAGCTTTAAACATTAATATTTAAAGTGTCCAGCACGTGGCACCTTTATTCAACTCTCTTTTATTTCAATAAAGTGTTATTGTTCCAGGTGTGTGGATCTTGCATGTGTCCCATAAGATTGCCATTTGCTGTCTAACATTTTAGCCATATTGCATACAGTATCTTCATTCCTTTTGGCTGTTGCTAACTTGATGAGATGATTTTGTATATTGTTTAGGCTGCAACTTCTATGCCACCTAACGAGTCTAACATGAATTCCTCTGTGACTCTTGATAGATGTTCTTTTTCTTTTTCCAACCCCCTGCCTTAAGATTCTGTTTCATTTCTTCCCATCTTCATCAGGACCTTCACTACAGTGTGGACTTGAGGTTGTAGATGTTCAGAAAGTGACTCCCCGTCATGTCTCTCATCTTGCAGCAGGATTTTTATGCATACACTTTATTTTTAATCATATCTCCTTTCATTTCCTAGCCTGCTAGGAGATTTGATTTTTATTATGAATAAATTCTGAATTTCCTTGAGTGATTCCCACCCCCACCCCACCCCCGACACAAGAGGTTATGAAATGATCTGTTCTTCCTCTCCTAATGAGGTACTTGGGGCATCAGGTATTTGATAGGTAGAGGCTCAAGCTGAAGCTTTGCCACAGATGTGAGTCAGCACATGGCGTGCTACTCAGTCCTCCAGTTCTTCCTGGTGACTCTTAAGATATTTTCAGCTCCTTCCCAACCTTAAGGTGATTTTAAAGTACCTGTATAGTGAGAAAAAACATAGATGGATGGATGGATAGATAGATAGATAGATAGATAGATAGATAGATAGATAGATAGATAGATAGATAGATAGATAGATAGATA
>NW_026585644.1:29443814-29452691 GCF_907164565.1 Psammomys obesus
ATAGATAGATAGATAGATAGATAGATAGATAGATAGATAGATAGATACTATTTTCTGGAATTTGAGTCACCATGTATCAAAGAGATAGAAAAATAAAAACCGAAACTTTTGTTTAAAGATGAGTATAGCTGCATAGGGAAAATGTAACATTAAACTTCAGTGCTTAAAGAACAAATGTGGCAGTACAAGAATTGCTCATAAGAAAGCAACAAGTAACACTGTCTGCTCCACTTCTCATTGTGACTGAACCCAGCCATCAGATGCCCACTATGGCAGATTTTTTTTTTTCCGTTCTACCTTGTGCTTTAGCACAGACTTCGAGCTTAGGAGACTAGGTTGTTATTGTTGGTTCTAGCTATGATCTTGTCACCCACTCTTTTTGTAGTCGCTAGGTCATATCGTTCCGCTTTATCTTGCTGTTTGTGCTGTGCCACTCGGTGGCAGTTTTTTTTTCCGCTGGTCAGCACCATCTGGAATGATCTCAGTATGGGTGTACATCTTCCATTCATTACCTTTCTCTGTGATTTTCCATTAGGCCCTGCTCATCTCATCCAGCCTTTAAATGTCTAAAGAAGTCATTGGGGATCCATGTATTAATAAGTAGCCACAGTTGTTTTTGACTTGCTGGAGAGCAGAGAGCAGACTGGGAATATTGCAGCCATTCATTTGCAAACGATTTAAGAAATACTTCATCATGCTTTATTGTGTTTCATGTGATATAAACACACCTCTCAATTGAATTATGTTCTGTACTCAAGTGGGAGGTTAAATTACACTTCAGACAGAAAAAGAAAAGTGCCTTTATTTTAAATAGAGTTAGGGAAGAGGGGAGAAAGGCAGTGTAGGATTCTGTGACATTAATAAGAATGTCTAGATGCAAAACTCTGAGCCAAATCTTTCAGTTTCATAACTCACACACAGTATTTGATATGGGAAACAGGCTTTTCCATAGTAACAATGAAGACTCTCTCTTGGTACTGGTTGCTATGATAACTAACAGGAGGGACCCAATAATTTTTAATTTGTGGCATTGTGATTGCAACAGGAATAACTTCATAATTTCAAAGAAGACAGTGGGAAAAAATTGAAAATGACATTGAATGTATCTCAAGGAGCTTGATAAATGATGGATTCTTGATAATAAGAATTGGGTATTATCCAATTTGACAAGAGGTTGCACGGCCATACCTCTACCAATCATGTGGAGATACACCTTCCCTGAGGAGGTATGCCATAACAGTTAACTTGGCTGTTAAAAGAGGCTATTTTTAAGTTTAAACTCTTCCTTTTAACAGCTGAAGTTCAAGGAGATAGACCCAGTCAACACAATTTTGAATAGAGAAACAAATCTAGAGTACTAATACTACCTGAAACATAGAATATCGGGTTTCTTTATATAACACATTCCAGAAGTAGACCCAGGCATAAATAATTTTTTTTTTCAGTCCTGTGGACTGAACCCAAGACATAATGACCCAGCACTGTACTGATGAGGTCTATCCCCGATTCATTGTTGTCATGGCTGGCTTTGAACTCTCTCCAGGCCAGGAAAACCTCTCACTTGTTCTCATCTTGCCTCAGCCTCTTGACTAGCAGAGACTACAGGTCTGAGCCACTAGGCTCAGTAAGCAACTGATTTTGACTACAAAAACAGGCTGTTAGAAACAGGTTTGTCTTCTTTCCATGTGTGTCTTCGTGTGTGCATGTGGGGGCCAGAGTACAATCCAAGCACCTTTCCTCCTGATCTGTCCGCTTTCATACTTTTGAGACAGGGTCTCTCACAGGCCTCGAGACTACCTTGTAGGCTTGGATGGTTACACACTGAATCCTAAACTCACTGAATCCCAGAGATCTTCCTATCTCTCTCAGACTCCCTTCATTGGGATTGCAAGAGTGTGTCACTGCACATGGTGTCTTCACATAGGTTTTGAGTAGTGGCCTCAAGTCCCCATGCTTGCAAGAGGAGTACTTTACAGACTCATTATTTCCCAGCCTGAGTTTACTTTTCTGAACAGGAGAGCAAACAAGGCTAGAACACTTGGATATATACATAAAAGAAACAGAACAACAACTAAAACTAAGCAAAGTGACTTTATACCTAATCTCATTGACAGATTCAATTGAAATTGGATAACAGACCCAGTTATACAAGAACAAAAAAACCTGTAAGACTTTACAGATAAACATAAGGGGAAAAAAACTACACATCTTTTGTTAAGTGCACACACAAACACAACTGATAAAAGAGAAAATTTAAAAATCAGTTATATTTCATGAAAATTAAAAGAGTTAACTTGCCCTTGGAAGACTCTACTGAGAAAATGAGGCAACACTGTACATGGGAAGTACCAAGCACAAGAGAGATTTTGCAAATCACAAATTTAGAATATCAAAGTCAATGAAACAATCAATATTAAAAAACAGTAATTTTTAATCATTTCACTGAAGGAATAAAGACACAGAAAATACAAGTAAAAGTTCACTATGACACTGTTATTCAGAAGAATTAGGAAGGGGGAGAGACGAGAAGTTCTGTGAAGGCTGTGGGGAAGTGCAACTCTTACACACTGTCAGCGATGATGGGCCATGGTAGTAGCCACAGAAAGACAGTCTATTAATGTCCTCGAAACTGTACATATGTCCTGTCTTCTCTATTTCTGGGTATTTTCCAAGAAGAACAGTGAGCATATACCCAGAGTCAGAAACATAAGGTTTGGTTCTGCCATCAACTGGATTGGATTGCAAACAAGGCAGGAGATTAGTTAGTGTATCACACTGCTAGAATGTGCTAGGCTGTTTCAAAAGAGGGTTAACTAAGAGGGGAAGATGTACCCTCAGTGTAGATGGTCATTGCGTAGGCTGGAGGCTTGGATGAAATAAAAGGAGGGAAAAGGCTGAAGCCCACAACATATTCACCTTCTCTCTATCACTATCCCTGTCCCCACCCCTCTCTGCTCTTCCTATCCCTGTCCCTTTCTCGTGTCTCTATCTCTCTCCCTCTTTTTTCCCCTGCCTTGTCCCCTATCCATCTCTCTCTCTTTCTCCCTTTCCCTACTCCCCTTTATTCCTCCATCCCTCTTTCCTCCCTCCCTCTTTCATAGTAGCCACTGTGTGCGTTACTCTGTACTACTGTAGCTATGGGTGTATGATGGAACCTCTGAAAACCACCAGCGAAAGAAATCCCTCTGCCTTTGTTTCTGCCATGTATTTTGTCAGAGCAATTTAAAATTAACAGGTAATATCCATAGCAAAACTCTTGGTAGTAACCCTAAACTAGGAAGAGTCTAAATACTCTTTAGTAGGCAAATGAACAGAACCTGTGGTACATCTGTACAATGGACTACTACCCTACAATAAAAGGCATGGACTCCTGACAAGCCCAGGAATGTGGAGGGTCTCCAGATAAATCACGTTTAAGGAGAGGCCACACCTCTCTATGCTATAAATTTCACTCATAGAAAAATGTTATCGAGGGCAAAAGGAAATTCTTCACTGCAGGGTGGATTCATAGGCTTGAATTCATAGGCGTACTTCTGAGCAAACAGCAGCATAGAGATACACTAGTTTTATTAGCCTTTATTTTCTATTAATCTGTCTTTGTCACACTTCTATGACATGGCTTTTAAAACTAGACATGTGAAAATCTATCTCTGTGCATATCCATGTAAACCTCAACAGAAGCAATTAGCAAATCATAAGGCCATTGAGATCATGAACTATTTTATAGAGTTCTTAACATTTGTACCTGATAGTAATAAGCCTTTTTCAAATATTTACATTTTTAACATTATAGACTTGCTGTAAGACTGTATCTTTGAGAAAAATAGGCAGGACACTTTCTGCGGCATGTCATGACTGAAGAACAATTCCTTCTTCCAGTAATGGGCTAGATAAGGCCCTCTCCTAACTTCTTGTTCATATCATATTTTGAAATCCTAAATTGAAGACCTCAGAATGTGACTTCATTTGGAGATGGGGCTGTAAAGAGGCAATTAAGGCAAAATGAGACCATTTGGGTGGGTGCAGCCTAATTTGATTAGTATCTTTATAAGAAAACACACTTGGGACTCATAGACACGGAGAAAAGACCTTGTGCGCATGCCGAGGAGCTGGCCATTCATAAGCTAAGAGGAAAGGTATCAGAAGAAAGGAAGTGTACAGAAACCTTGATTTGGGGCAAGCCGTCTGACCTCCCAGAACAGTGGGTCTCAACCTTCTTAACACTAGAACCCTTTAAAGCAATTCCTCATGTTGTAGTGATCCCCAACCATAAACTTATTTCCATCGGTACTTCTTTTGCTACCAGTCTATTTTGTTATGAGTCATAATAAAAATATTTTTGGAGACAGAGGTTTGCCAAAAAGGTCTTGACCCACAGGTTGAGAACTACTTCTCTAGCTAAAGACTTTGTCCCCTGAAGCCTCACAAATGTGGTACTGTGTTTTCTCAGTCTTAAGCACACATGCACAGCCGCAGCAGGTCTACAACGGCAGACTTCCCTGTCTGCTAGGGCAACTATTTGCCAACATGCCTTTCTCTACAGAGCCCCCGGAATATCACACAGAGCAGCAGCAGGCTGTCAGTCATCTTAGGGCACATTGTGATGACAAGCCTTTCAGCTTCCACACCCAGGCAGGCAAGCACCCTGCGGCACCTCTTTAAGTGCCTGCCGTGGTAGGGTGCCTGCTGGGGTTTGCAGCTGCTGTGTGCTGGGCTCCAGACTCGAAGTTCCTACCGCTGAGAGTGCCATTGTCAGGTACAGCCAAGCCCTAGCTTTGTATAACCAAGTGCTGTGTGCAGGGAGACATCAAAAAGGGAAGGAGACAAATGAAACTCGCAGATTACTTCACTCATGGGGATTTTCTTTCCTAGTTCATTTGTGGCACTTTTCATCTGAAAATTTTATCTTGAAATGTAGAAGCTTAAATATCTTCAATGGAATTACTGTTCCCTTTCTAAGACTGGCGTTCTTTGTATAAAGTAGGGCCTGCTCCTGCTCTCTCCCTTAAGATACCATGTCCTCATTTATTTTCATGCCTTTTAAACTTTTCTTCCCATCTAACAAGCCCCTTGAACACCTCTTAGGATTTTTTTTTTGATCATAAACCAGATTTTTCACTCTTTGAATGCTTGTTCTCTCCAACCCTCATATTAAACTCCCTGCCGCGTGAATCCATGAGTGATCTGTCAAACATAAGCATAGAAACTCCTTGGAGACAGAGACGTGGTTTTATGTCTCACGCATAGCCTTCTGGGCACTAAGTGTTCTTAATAAATCACCATAATGGCCTCAACAGTGTCTAAAACATTTTCCTTCAATAGAACTCGACAAGTTTTCACATAACTCAAACTAATTGAGAAACAGTTATCCACTCATTTGTCCATTGGATGCATATTAGTTGGTGGGGTTACCGAGTTGAAGAAGAAATCAGTTTGCTCTACAAGAGAGATCTGACAATGTGTAAGAATAGGGTGATATCATGTTAGAAACAGATGGAACATTGTGTAGATAGAGTAGAGGTTTGTTTGAGAAGGCTTGGAGGACCTGAAGGTGAGACTTGAAGGATAAGGCTCCTGCTATATCGTTAGTGTAATGCATCTGTCTAGCTCTGGTATAGCTACTCTGAGATGGGTGGGACAGAAGGCTTTTCTGTAAATGTGTCTGTCTACTTATAACTCTCTGAGCATAGGTTATGACAGGGCAACTGAATATTTTTAAATATCTTTTATTTGTAAACAGGCATTGACTCAGGTTGGCAAGGTGGTTTAGCACGTAAAGGCACTTGTCACCGGGCCTGACAATGTTAATTTAATCCCAAGAACCCACAGAGTAGAAGGGAAGAGTTGGCCCTCTGAGCTCCACATAGGTACAATGTCACATGTACAGCCAGAGAGCACACACATAGAACAGATAAGTAGATGCTTAAATAGCTAAACAAAAAAACTTCCCATGAATTGGCCTGTGAAAAACTGCTTGACAATTTGACTCTTAAAAAAAGTCCCAAGCTAGGCAAAATGTGTGTTTATTTGCAATTTTTTCAAAGTTATATTAGGTGACAATTTCGTACTCACTTTCTGAAGTTTATTCTAGCTTTTACTACAAATGACCATCAATCCCCTTGGGGGCGGCGGAATGGCAATTTATAATGTAACACTTAGAAGGCAATCAGCTTTTGTATTTCTAGTTTGTTGTTGTTGCTGTTCTTTTCTTTTTTTTTTCTGAAATTAGATGTATCTATTGTTTCCCCCTATTTTTAATTCTCAAATCCTAAAATATGCAGATATATAACTCATCGGGCGCATTTTAATTATATCCTGTTTCTGGTGATTGCATTTTTATCCTCACTAGGTATCCCAAATTTAGGGTAAAATCTCCTGGAGAAGACACACCATTTCGCAAATTCCCTCACAATTCCTGGCAGAATATGTGAGCCACAGTTTTCATCCCGTCATCATGGACTGTAGCAAAGGATGCCACTATTGAGAAGGACCCTTTCCCACCAGGGCTTTTGGGTAGATGGCTGCCTTCAGAGACTAAAGAGTTGGTGAGCTTGAGAAATGACCTCCATTGGTGTGGGTGTTCTGAAAAGAGTGGAGTCTCTCTTTGCTTCTGGTGAGCTGAACTTGGGAGGTAGCTGACCCGGAGCCAGTGTATTGTAAATTAATGTGACACACCCAAGAGGAAGAAAACCCTGAGAAGAGAGCAGAGCAAATTCAGGGGGAGAGGGAGAGGTTCTGAGGAAGGAACCAGTGGCCTTTTGCAGGTCTCCTATGGCTAGAATTGGACAGACACTGAGGTAATCCTTACTGAGATCGGTGGTTTTTGAGCTTATTGAAGGCAAAGCCAGTGAGGTGTTCATCTGCCTTACTCATGCTTCTTTGAGCTACCTATAAAAAATGGTGAGACTGTTCTTCAATCAAGGAAACTGTCACTGTATGTATATCTAGGCCATGATTCACCATGGGCCCATTCTTACTTCCTGTAGGAAGCCCCCAGTGTACTGCTGTGGCCTCCATTCTCTCCAACAGAATTATTCACAATTAAAAAAAAAGATTATAAAGCTAAAATGCTGTTGACCTGAGTGCTAACAAAAGTAAAGATATTTTCAAAAGTAAAGAAACTTCCATAATGACTGCTTTCCACTGCTTTTTCCTCTAAGATGTGTCCCATTCGCTTGACTGAACAATGAACCACTCTCACTTTCTTTACTTTTAAGAGAACAGAAAAGCCAAAACCATCCTCAGATGGAGTCTGGTGCTGCCAGCCTAGAACTGGCACATGTCATACACAGAGCCATCATGTCCTCCCTACCTATTTATAAAAACGGATATTCATTTTCTCATGAATGCTGCACAGATCACAATTTTCAATATCTTTGCTAATGAAGCTCACTGTGTTGCTTTGATTACCATCCCCGAACTCGCAGCTAATTAGATTGATTGTCTATTTGATGCGTGCTGATTAGCTTATGAAAGCCCTCTGAATTCCTGACTTTGTGAGGAAAGGGCCCCTGACTTTATGATTACTGATTGATGCTCGAATTTCTGATTGCTGTGTGAATAGACACTTAATAGCTGTGCCACCTTGACAAGGGTTTTGGTATTCATCTGATGAGGAGCACACAGCACCCTGCTCTGCCAAACATTTAAAGGGCTCCGGAGTGTAAAGACCACTATCAATGACATCAGAGGCCTCCTGACAAGGCCAAATAAATAACGCTACGTGGTTACCAATGGCAACACAGAAGGAGACATGCTGGTAGGTGGTCCTGGAGCCTCCCTTCCCCTCAAGGTTGTTTTTAGAACCAGTGGTGGTCTCCAGGAAGACAGTTTTGTGCTTAGCGATTAATTATCAATTTGACACAGTATAGAATCACCAGGAAAGGGAGTCTCAGTGAAAGATTGTCTACATTAGGTTGCCCGGTTGGCATATCTCTGAGGGCTTATTTTGATCATCTTAACTGAGACAGGAGGACCCGTCCCATATGGGCAACAGCATCCCCTCAGCAGAGGATTCTTTACTGTCTAAAGTGTTTATAAACAGGTCAAATAATGACCATAAACAGCCCTCAGCTCTCCCAGGTCTGATGCCCAGAGTCAGAATACTAAACTGTGCCTCAAGCAAAGAATAAGGCATTTTGTTTTGTTTGTTTTTTTTCCTCCTCCTGCCCTGTGGGAGATGCTTTTGGAAACAGGCCTAATGTCTCATTCATTTCTTTACTTTCTGCATGCAAGCAGGGTGACATTCAGGTTTACATTGTCCTGTGGTACAAAGGCCTGACAGCACACTCCTTCCTGCTGGCAAGCATTCAAGACACAGAGAAGAGGCATGCACTGATTGCCTGGAAAGGATAGGCTGGGGTGGAGAAGAATGCAGGGTCAACACTGAAGAAGCAGAAGGGAAAGAGGAACGGGGGACTCCTTTCGCACTGATACTGGCAATGACTCACTTTCATTGTGCTTAATTCAGTCCCCAAATACCAAGCATTAGTTAGAACCATACCTATGCAAACACTCACACTGCCAGCTGAAGTAAAGGCAGAAGGTAACTATGGAGAACATGCTGGCATTTTCTGTGACGATGGTCATCTCCTCTCATCACAGTCTTCAAACTTGAGACCAGTCCTAGAAAGAACACACCACTATGTGCCTATTGTTATGTTTTGGTGAGAGAGATGGGAGAGGCAGGCTGTGAGAGGACAGATAATTGTCCTCCAGGCAAGAGATTTATTAATGCTCCAGTGAGCATTACAGTGAGGTCTGAAGTAAAGAAAAGAGCCTGCTTCTAAAGACTGCTTGCATTTCAGGGAAGACTTCTTATTATACATGAACACACACACACACACACACACACACACACACACACACACACACACA
>NW_026585644.1:29452701-29553743 GCF_907164565.1 Psammomys obesus
ACACACACACACACACACACACACACACACACACACACACACACACATGCACGTACACATATGACTTATGCTATGGAACTGAGTCAGGAGAGCTAAACATGCATGACTTGGGCTAGGTGAAAAGGAGTCCGTCTTTTCACGGATCAGGGCTTAGGATATCTGGGCGTGGGGAAGTGTGACCCACACAGTCTGACACTGCTCAGGTTGCCCTCCACCCCTTGTGGTAGTAGGCGTGTGAAGCTGGGGATATTCCTGCCCTGGTTACCGCTTTCTCTGTCCAGAAATTGAATAAATGAGAAGGCATGGTATTTTAAAAGGCTCCGAGGCAGGGCTGAAATGGAATATTAAGTGGATTTAACTACAATTCCCTGATCACTAATTTTAACATAGTCATGTGTGCACATCATTTATTTTAGGATTGACAGGTTATTTATATTGTCTGAGATGTCCCCACCACCCTGAAATCATAAGGATATTCTCAGCAGTTTCCTTCTGGGTGTTTTAATGCATTTTATCTAATATAGTATAGAGATTTGAGGTTTTTTTCCCTTTTTCTTCCTAAATAGAGATGTAATTTTCTGAGTAAAATTCAATGGAAAACTCATCTTTCCCCAAGTGAGTGGCAGATCCAGTGCCTTTACAAACAATCCTTTGGCATGTGTGTGCTCTCTTTGCAGAGCCTCTGCTGGTAATTGGATAGGAGCTATAATCAAATTGGACAAAAATCTTTCACTCTTTAGTTTTTATCTTATGTATATGCCACATATCTCTATTTATAGGGCTCAAACACCTTTGAATTACCTTTTGTAGTTTTCTACAGAAAAAGTTCATATACCTTGGATACATTCATTCCTAGGTACCATACATTTTCCTTCTATTTTTAAAGGGAAATCTTTTAGAATGCTTATTGCTAATTAATATAAATGCATTGGTACTTAATGTATTTTTCTTGGGTCAAGAAATTAATTAATGTTATCTGCAAATGCCAAGCATTTGTCTACAGATTCTTTAGCCTTTTCTGTATAAATAGACATGTGCTCATCTATAATGACTTTTTTTCCAATCCTTGTCATTTTAGTTTCTTTTTGCCTTTTTCAACCTGTCAGTACCATGCTATGGAGAAAAGGCAGGATTTGAGTGTTCTTGCCTTTTCCTACCTGTTAAAAAGAATGGCATGGTGTTTTGTTAAGAATTATGTCTGTTCAATGATTTTCATAGATATTCTTTATCTGAATATGGAGGATTTCTTTTACTTAGATTTTATTTCTTTGTCATTTGTGTCTTTCATAAAGACTGGTTGTTACATTTCTCTGAACATTTTTCTGCAGCTGTGGAGACAGTAACGTGTGGATTTTCTTCTTTAATGAGGCTCTCTGATAATTGCATTAATAGCTTTTAAAAATACATTCCCAGATGATCTCAAATCGATCCTTGTGTATTAGAGTCATAATCCATTCTCAAATTTGATATGTGTGGACATATTTTAAAGGAATTTTCATCTAATTGTAGAACTGAAATTGGGCTGTATGTTTTGTTTCTTGTGACGTTGTGTGTCATTTTCATGTTAAGCTTCTCCCACCCTTATTAACTTTGTGGTGTGTGTGTTCTTTGACTATGTATAATAGAAGATTCCACAGTACCTATTTACACTTAGCTGTTTTTTTACATTTTTTTCTGTAACTTGTGTATAATCCCAGAGCACAACAGAGTTGGTATTTTTTTAGGGACTTTTTATACTTACTCATTGTGTGCATGTGTGTCTACACATCTGTCATGACATGCTTGTGGAGGTGAGAGGACGACTTGGGGAAGTCAGTGCCCTTTCCACCTTGTTCACTCCAGAAATTGAACTTGGGTCTTCAGGGTCAGAGGTTAGCCCCCTTACCTGCAGGACAGTCTTACCCACTCTCACACCCAGCTTTCTTTGCAGAAACTGTTTGTTTCCATGATTGAATTTTGTGGATACCAACAAACAATTCAGATTTTCAGTTTTTTCTTAGGTAGCATGTTTTCCAGAGGTGACCTCTATTTTGCTTGTTTTTGGTGTGTTTACCACATAGAGTTTCATAATCGACTAGTCTCCATGATTGTATCTTGAAAAATATATACCTATTGTAACATGCCTGTAATCTCACCCCTGTATTAGTTGTATGTGTATCTTTTATCCTTTTATTTCATGATTCCACTTCCTATTGAATTATCAATTTCATTTTCTCAATGTGATGAATTCTGGGTCTTCCATGAACAATAGGTGTAGATTTTGCATATAGCATTTATTTTTACATTCTTAGGGTTTCTGTGCTTTCAAAAATATTTGTGAATTTTATACAATGTATTTTGATTATACGCACTTCCTCTTCACTATCTCCTCCCAGATCTATAACCTTTCCCTACACAGCCAATGTTGTATGATTTTAATTTTTAAATTCATCAAGTCCAATTTTTGCTGAGCACCTCCCCTCAGGTGTGTGAGCACCCACCAGAATGTGCTCACTTTATTAGGAGCCACACCCCTTTAGAGCCTCCTTTTAGCTCCTAATTGTCAACAGCTCTAAGCTAGGGTTGAGACTCCCTTTTTCTGGCTTGAGCGTGCCTGGGTTTTGTCCGTGTTCTCACCTCTGTGATTTTATATATGCAACTGTCCAGTTGTGTCCAGAAAACCTAGTTTCTTTGTGATCCTCCATTACTTCTAGCTCTTGCAATCTTTCTGCACCCGCTTCCACAATCATGACAGAAACATACCATTTAGGAATGAGCATTCTCAATTTTGGCCCCTACTAGAACACTTCTGTCCTTCTGTTGTCTATCACTGTCTCTCCTGCCAGGACTTTTGTTCAGATTAATTTATTTTCTTTCTGACTGAATTCTTTTGCTTGCGCTGTTTTGTAATTGATAACATTCTAATATTTCTCAGGTAATCACTTTTGAGCTTTCTATTGCTGTTGTAAAAAAATTACACAATATGGTAACTGAAGAGCCAAGAACATTACTCACAGCTCTAGAGGCCCAGAGCCTGAAAGAAATCTCACTGGACTCATACAAGCCTTCAGAAGACTGTGTTTTCCCTTGTAGAGGCTCTAGGGAGAGCCAGCTTTCTCTTTTTTCTTTGCTGTTCTAAGCCACCTCTGTTCTACCTCTGCTCTTAAAGACAGCCATGCTTCCTCCAGCCTTTCCCACACCACCTCACTCTTCAATTTCTTCTACATTTAATGATTATTGTGAGCAAATTTTGCCCATATTCATAATTCAGTATAATATACCGATGTTATCTCTCATCTCAAAGTGCTTGTTTGATTCCTAGGCTACACACACACACACACACAAAATGGTCCAGCGTGGTGACACATCTCTGCAGCCTCAGCTTCATGAGGAACAGAGGACATAAAGGAATCCTTAAAGATCATTTGCCAGTCATTTTTGCTGAGCAGATGAATATAGCTTAGTGAAAGAGCTTGTCTTGAGAAAAAAAAAAAAAAGCAGAGAATGATTGAGGAAGTGTATCTCACATATTGGCCTCTGGCCTCCACACCCATACTCAAACTCATACAACCGTACCTACGCATCTCTCTGCCTCTCTCTGTCTCTCTGTCTGCCTCTGTCTCTCTCTCTCTCTCTCTCTCATACACACACACAATTAGGACTGGATGATTGGAAACCTCAAATCCACTGTTTTCTCTTTTTTTCAAACAGGTGTCCATTATACAGGCCAAGCGGGCACAAATTAGTGATCCTCTTCCTTCAGGCTCTCATAGGCTGGGATTATAGTCCCTCCCCCACCAAAACCTTGTTTCAAATTTATTTTCTACTTCAATTATATATATATATATATATATATATATATATATATATATATGATATATATGATATATATGATATATATGATATATATGATATATATGATATGTGCATGAGGTCCTGTAATTAGGCGACAGCAGACACTCCTGGAAAGCCACTGCCAGCTTACAACAAATGACTTAAAAGTTTAACTTGGTCTTTTGACTTAAGAAATTGAATGCTATCTCAGACAACCCACAAAACTAGATCAGCTGACACTTGAAAGCATTTAGCTTTATCCTTCTTACAAGTAATTATCACTCAACAGTTCAGTTATGGCTTATTGTTTCTCAGGCTCAACTAACAGTCATTGTCACTCATTGCCTACTATGTGTGTATGCGCGTTTGTATCACATTTGGTTTATAGTGTTTACATACCCTTGCACTTCATCTTTATTTCCCTGGGATCATGCTGCTTCTCCTTGCTGGTTTTTGAACTTTTGTTCCTCAAGTGAAGGCCTCTTAACAACGGGCTCTCCCAATTTTCAGTTTGTGTAAGATCGTTTGTTTTGCCCTGTTTTTAAAGATAGCACTGCTGTAGATATAAATCTGGATTGAAAGTTATTTTTACATGGTGTTGCTGACATGCACTTTTCTTAACTACTGAGAAGTTGGTTGTCAATCTGTCTTTTAAAAAAACAATCCAAACATGGTATTTTGTGGTTGTTGTTTCATTGGTTTTTATTTGTATGCTGTGCTTGTATAACAGTTCTCCAGCTTCATGGACAAGTGTCCTGATCTCATCTGAGAGTGATTTCTTGTTCTTTATTTCGTTTTGGATTGCTTGGTTTTCCAATATGTTAGGATGAATACCTTTGTCTCCAGTGTTTTCAATCCCTTGCTGTTATAACTATCATATTTTCATAGTGCTGGCTGAATTCTTTTTGCTGGTATGTGTCTGTCCTTCTCACTTTGACATCAGACCATTTCATTTCCCACTTTCCTCTACTGGTTTTTTTTGGGGGTAATCCTTTCAATTTTATGCTACAAATGGCCTGAAAAATACCTGAGGAGTCTCAAAACAGCACCTTTCTGATAAATTTTATTTCATGTATTTTGAACTGGTATCACACACACACACACACACACAGAGAGAGAGAGAGAGAGAGAGAGAGAGAGAGAGAGAGGAAGAGAGAGAGAGACTCACATAAATCCAAAAGAAACAAAAACAGGGACTTAAACAGATTATGTGTAAACCATTATCCATCAGTGTTCATTAGAGAGTTATTCACAGTAGAAGCAGAATGGACTATCCAATGAAAATGCCACTGGTCAACACAGTGCATGCAAGCAAATTACATGCCTCTAAAAAGAAATCATGTACTGGTTCACACTACAACATGGGTGGACCTGAGCACATAGCGGCTCTTTTCTCACCTATGGCTCTCAAAATTCCTGGCTTCTGATTTTTACTCTTTGTATACTCCTGTCTTAACTATGTTTGAATAATAATTTTTAAATAATATTTTAATTTATTCTTTGAAATTTCATACGTGTATATAATGTATTTGGATCTTATTCACTCACCATGACCTCCCTCCACCTCCACACAGGACCCACTGTCATTTCTGATTCTGTAAGCCTGGTCAATATTTTCCATAGATATCTGGGGTGTTTGTTTGTTTGTTTGTTTGTTTGTCTTTGTCACATTGAGATACTGGATTGAAAGATTCTTAGAACTACTTGTCTATAGCAATTTATAAAGCAGAGAGCACACCTATGACATATTCTTTTTTTTATTATTAGTTACATTTTATTAACTCTTAACTCTGTATCCCAGCTGTATCCCGCTCCCTCATTCCCTCCCAATTCCACCCTCCCTCCCCATCTCCTCTCTGCCCCTTTCCAAGTCCACTAATTGGGGAGGACCTCCTCCCTTTCATCTGACCCTGTTTTATCAGGAGAGGCATATTCCTATGGTGTCAGAAGCACATACCCGAGCAGTGTTGGAAGGTGGCCCAGCTATGTCACTTAGTCGTGTTCTTCCATGCCCTGCCCCCAGCCTCGCTCTCCCAGTCCTTGTGCCTGGTCAGAGGCATTGCAAGCATCACAAAGATGATTGCTGCACTCAAAACCCACTCATCACCAGCTGCCTGCTAATTATCCCCGACATTCGGGGATGGGGGAAGCTTCAAAATCTGTGATTTTTGTTCCACTTTTGGGCTCAGTGGTTGTATTTGCTTGCCCAGAAAGAGGCTGAGTGCAGGCTGAGTAGATTTTTGTGGTGTGAGTTGCCTCAGACTGTTTCTCTACCCTTAAGTAGAACATGAGGATTAATCCCTTTATTTCAGCAGTAAAGCAGCGTGCATCCATTGGCATGCTGCTAGCAAAAGTTCCTTGATCAAATACATTTTTCACAATGTACAGACTGCCAAGTGTCATTACAGCACTCTGAAAAAGCACATTTTCTTGACTTGAGTGTCAGTTTGTGTTGACTTTGAATTTAGAGGGGGAAAAAAGCCATTAACCTCTAGAAATTATAGGGAAAAAAAATAGTGTAGCTGTACCGTATGGTGAGGTAATGGACAAACAATTATATGCAAATGAACAAAGATACTAGAGGTCTCCGAGTGCAGACTGTTACGTTCTCAAATGATTCCTTTGCCATAATCTTGTTAATAGCAGCACATGTTGAATCCTAGCTGGCCTCTTAGCACTTTAGCGGGGATGTGGTGGGATTACCAAGTCAGTCCAGACTGTGGCTTTTTCAATTGTCTTCCTAGGAAGAGCTGGTGGTATGAGAGCCCAAGGTATTTTAAACAGACTGATTACATGCATTGATTGATGATTGGATTCAGAATAATTTTCTTTCCTTGGATGAGAAAAAGTGATGTTATTGACCCTGTTCATTCAATCAAAATGGTAATGCAACGTAAAGCATGCCAGCTTGCGGAAGCAGCCAGCCAGGGGAGAGTCTAAGTTATGCAAGGTCTGCCTGTGCTCTGTGTTTATGAATACCATTGATTGACATCACCTCTTGCCCCTCCTCAACATGCGTGTGTTCACATGCACTCATGATGCTACAGATAAACAAGGCATTGGGATTGCAGAAATTGTTTCACTCTGCATTTCACTGAGGAGATAATTGCTACTATTTGTTATTTGTGGTTAATGTGCCATTGTGTGTAAAAGGGAAAAATGATTAAAATGTATTATCAGAACCACTCAGAGTCTGAGCTTTGTAAAGAAAGTTGATTACTCAAAGTCTCTGTCAAGAGAGTTTTGTGTTATCTAGATCACTTGGGATGCCTTTCTAATTACTGCATGTGTCATTGTGCTCCATTTCCTCTTCGTTTCACGCCCAGCTCTAGAATTGCCTTCTTGACTTTGCCCTGGCAATCTCTTTCTGAACACTTACTCCCAGAGGGTAACAGGCAGGTCCAGAAGGCCTATTGCCATCTTATTCTACAACCTAGTTTGTAAAACTGACTCCCATGCTGTGGGTGGAAAGTGAAGAGACTTGCTGTCAGGGTGAGTGGAGATGAAGAAGGAACAGAACGCATGCAAAAAGAAGCTATGTGTGGTGAGGCAGATCTGTAATTTATGCTATTGGCAGGGAGCATAGGGGTGGGTGTGGATATGGTTGGGCTAGTAGTTCAAGGTCATTCTGTTGTATAGAATGAATTCAAGGACAATTCAGGCACCTTCTACTCTGTCTAAAGATTAAGAAGTCAAACAGGGGCTGACATAATGGTTATCTTGGTTGTCAATTTGACTAACTGAATCAACCAACAGATAAGACCGTAGGTACACCCTGGAGGTATTGTCTTGACTGGTTTAATTGAAGTGGGAAGATCCACCCTGGCAGTGGGGTAGCACCCTCTAGCCTCAGCAGAGTACAAAGAAGTCTGTAAAATTAAAGTCCTTCGCTTTTGCCTACTTGTCTGCAGCTTGTGTTGGCAAGCTTATCTACTTCCGTTTGGCAAGTGTTCGCTGCTGCCACCACTAATGCTTCTATTCTTTGCTCGCATTAGTATCTGGTGTCTTAGCCTTCCAGTATGGATCGCAAACCAGTGGCTCTCCAGGAATCCTATAGCAAGTTGTTTACAACCTTCCTAATGCTTCCCCCTTTTAATACAGTTCCTCATGTTGTGGGGATCCCAGCCATAAAATTATTTTGTTGCTACTTCATAACTGTAATTTTACTACTGTTATGAATTGCCATGTATGTATCTGATACATGAGATAGCTGATATATGACCCCCAAAGGGGTTGAGACCCACAGGTTGAGAACCACTGCTATAGGCCTTCATGATGGAGCTGCTGAGGCTTCTCGCTTTATGAGCTGAGAGCACCTGGCTCTCAGCCTCTCCAGTGTAAAGGCAGACATTGGACTCTCTAGTTCATATCCTGCAAGTCGATCTAAAATATCTTTTTAAAATATATCCATTCTATCAGTTCTGTTTCTTGAGAGAGCACTGACTAATAGAGTTATATGATATTTTACCAAGTATGTTTGAGGCTCTAGGTTTGTTCTCTAGCACTTGAAAATAAAAACATTGTAATTGCTTTTTCCATATTTACCATCCAGTGCTGACATGGGACCTCCCTGCTTTAACCACATGCTGTTGCCCCTAATGCAGAGAGGGCAGCCCCACTCAACCGTATCACAGAGCCACTTCTCTAGACTCTGGGGTATCTTAAAGGGATGCAATGTCCATCCTTGCCTTGAACCCACACTGCTAAACCAGCTCTAAGATTTTGAGACTCTTTGCATAAAACTTGTTTTCTCTTGCTAGGGTTTGAAAAGTCTTGGATGGTAAAAGCAGGAATGGTTATTATTTCCTTGTGAATATTCTCATGTTCACATATCTCATATAAACAGCTATACAACATTTCTGTCCTCCAGGCACCCAGGAGAGTCTTAAAGGCAGGTCTTAGGTTTTGACTTCACATCAAATAGTTTGGGGAACAACTTAAGCATTCAAAATGGTTCAAGCATTGTGGTTGTAACTGAATGCAAAGGCTCCTCTGTATTTTATACTGTGCTGTTGCTGAAGAATGTTCACCCTTACTCCCTCCCCTCTTCTTTTTCCTAGTTTTACTCTGCTGCTGTGTGTTTCTCTCTTAATTTCTTTGCTTGCCACTGCAGTTCATACCCATCATTTTTTTCATCCTTGGAGCTCTGACTCCCAGGAAGGTTCAGGAAGCCCAAATTTCTTTGTAGCTTTGACATGAGCAGGTTCTTGGTGCTTCGCTTCTCTTCCAAGACAAAAATGTAGCCTTCTAACCTAGATAGCAGTGAGAGTCCCCAGGTTAGAAATGCCAGTCATGGCCCATCCGCTTACCTAGAACCCTTCAGATGGTTCATCTCAGCAGGCTTGTATTCAAAGGTTAGTCTGGTAGCTTTTCCAGATACCTGCAATGAAGCCAGAATGTATTTTTCCCTCTCTGAAAAAAACAAAACAACACAATTAAGGCCACAAAGTCTATGCTTCCTCTAGTTCCCATGTACTCTTAAATGTGACTGGGAGAAAATATTCCATAAGTTCCTGCCTTTCAGCTCATGCCTGTTGTTGTTGTTGTTGTTTTCTGTAATAGTATTTTTATGAAGAGAAGCAATAGTACCCATATCAGGTTCATGAATGATGCCTGGAACAGTGGGGCTCAAAGAAGAGCCTGAACTTTGTCACCGTGAAGCCCTCAGAGTTATTCAGTCCTCCTTGAGGGTTAGGTTCCTAATACCCATGTGACCTCACTCCAAATTCCAGCTGTCTTCCACTACCCTATATTCTCTCAAGGAGAATGAAAATGGAGCTTATGTTTTATTGACAATATAAAGCTCTTATTTCTAGAGTTTTGAATAGCATTCGTTGCGGTTCCCTGTACTGATTTGTCTTGTTCAGTATTGGACTTAAACTCCAGGGCCACCCACACAGTTATAAAGCTCTGACTCCATCCAGGACCATACTTTGGTGTCTTCATCCTGGATCATGAAAATTGGTTGATGACAGATTTGAGAGCAAGAAATGTTTGTTTTTGCTGTACGATTGCCACCACACTCCTGTTACATGATTTTAAAAGTAATTTTGTTTCAGAAGTGTCATTATGTACCTTCACTGTGCATGGCTTTGTATTACATAAGAACATTTTTATGGCACTAACAGCTTCCTTGATCTTTTTAGCTATAAGTACCCACTGCAATCCCACTCAGCTCCTGCTAAAGGCATCCACTGAGCTGCTTTCTGTGTCTATAAATTTGTGTGTGTGTTTTTTTTTAATCTGGGCATTTCCTATAAATGAAATCATGGAGTCTGTAATCTCTGTTGTCTGGTTTCTTTCATTTGCTGTACTGTTTTTGAGGTTAATAAACACTACAGCATGAATCAATATTTCATTTCTTTATATTGCTGAATAGTTCATGGTATGGATGTAAAATACCACATATTGTTATATGATCCATTTACTAGTTGATAAATACTTGGATTGTTTAGTTTAGACTCTTTTAAACTGCTTTTATGAGCATTTTTGTATAAATCATTCTGTGGACACATTTTCATTTCTCTTGGGTGGACTGCTAAGATTAGAGTTGATGGTTCATATAGTCAGCTCATGTTTTTCTTTTTAAGAAACTTAAATAGTTTTTCAAACTGGTTATATCACTTTAAGTTTCCAACAGCAATGCACTATGATTTTCTTTTGTCTATAACCTTGTCAAAGTTTAGCATGGCCAGATATTTTTATTATAATTCTATTCGAAGGTTTTATGGTATCTGTTGGCAAATTTGAGTTAATCTCCTTCATCACTTATATAGCAGCTTTTCACATGCCTGTTATTTGCTGGCAAGCCTTCTTTCATGAAGCCATTTGTACATCTTCCTTGACACATACAAGCTTTTGCAAGTTATTTTTAAATTGGCCATTTGTGTCTTTATGTTTGTTTTAACATGTCTTATATCAAACCACACTAGCTATTAATATCATTGTTAAGGTGAAGATATGCATTATGTTGTGTTATATGGGTGAAAGGCTTTTATTAGATATGTTTTCCAGTGATTTTCCTTTTCATGTTTAGTCTTTGCATTTTCTTCACAGTGTTCATTCAAATGCAAATGTGTCCTACTCCCCTGCTTGCTCTGCCTTAAACCCTTCCTGATCCCAAAATATCAGATTTTTATTCTCATGCTTTTATTTAAATGATTTTGTAGTTTTAGATTTTGCATTAGGTTAGTGGTTAACTGCAGGAGTTCCTGCGATCACCATGGCCAGCAGAGTAATGATCTGAGGAAAGCAAAACGGTAGTTCAGCTCAACCCAAGTAAGTAGCTGGTTTTGGTTCAAAGTTAAGGAGTCTGAGCCCAAGTAGTTTATTTGGGGCATATTTAAGCACAATTTGATGACGATTTTTTCTGGTGATAATAACTCAATCCCATGTGCACAATAAAACACAACCTAAGCTAAATAAAGTTAAATAAGATGTGACTACATTGAAACTTTTTGTAAAGAACCTGTGACACCTTCCCCAAAGATAAGTTCTATAGTGGAACTCTGATCTGCAGATTTACTCTGTATCAGAACACATTCTCTGTCTCTTTGTCTCTCTGTCTCTCTGTTTCTCTCTCTCTCTCTCTCTCTCTCTCTCTCTCATATTATACTCACAATGGACAATGCTTTCCAGTAATGATGCTTTCTATTAACATGCGTTGATGTCGGATAATGCTTGTCTCATATAATGACTTATAAAATAGTTCTCTTATATTTTCTAAAACTTGTGAAAGAATAATATCCCCTTTTTGTAATTATTTTGTACAAGGAAAGCTACTTGTGCCTAGCATCTTCTGTGTGAGACTATCCTTAATTGCTTATTCAATTAACTTAACCTATCATAATTTAGCTAGAGTCTAAATTTCGTTTTATTTTTGTTTCTGGGTAAACTGTTAGTGAAGGTCTTTCTAAAAATTTACTCACATATTCTAGCTTACCTAATTCCAATTGCTACAATATAATTATGCTAATATTAATTTTAATTCTTTAAATTTGTATAAAGGATAGGAAGTCCTTATATTATTAAGATAATCTGTTAGTTTTATTTTGTCACGTATTCTTTTTTGTTCTTTGCTTGTTTGAGACAGTCTTGTCGATCGTAAGCTGACTTCAAACTTGCTCTATAGCTCAGGTCGACCTTGAACTCTTAATTGTTCTACCTTTACCTCCCAGGTGCAGCGTTACTGAAGTGCTTTACCATGCACAGTAATGCCAGTCATACTTGCTTAGAGAGTTTTCTCATTGCTCATTTTATTTATAAATTAACATTCAGTTATCCTATTTTGTGTGTATTAAATTAAATTAATGTATTTAATTTTCATTGTTTTAGATTTTGTTTGTTCTTTTAACATTTTGTTAATGTGAAATCTGAATTGTTGACTCATGACTATTTTAGGTCTGATTCAGGTATTTATAGTTACAGATCCATATCCAAACTATTGTATATATTCTAGATTGTGTTACATTGTGTTTATATAATTTTTATTATTCAAGCCATTTTAGGATTTAGCATTTGATCTGTGAGTTATATCAAGTCTTTTTTTAATGTCTTCTTAACACGGGTTGTCTCAGATTTGCTTCTGTTGTTGGTTTGCAGCTTTCCAACATAACTTCTAGATGTTAAACATACGGAGACCATCTGATCCTAGCCTGGCGAAATCTGGGTATTGTTTCTTATGTGTGTGACAGCATTTGTGCTGCAGACTTTGAAATGTGTGATTGACATTGGATCAGAGAGTGTGTTAAGGAGGTTACCCATATCTTCGGTAGATATTTTACTTTGGACCTACCTGTTTTTTGTTTTTTGTTGTTTTTTTTTTTTCATTTTTTTAAACATTTAAATTTTTGAGCATTATTAAATTATCCACTTCTGCTTTCATTTGTATCAAGATTTGCTTCGTGCATTCTGTGACTTTTTCATTAGGTATATACATATTAATAATCCTTACATCTTTCTGCTGTAAGGAGACTTTCATGCTTTTGAAACTTTCCTTTTTGACACCACTAATATTTCTCGCCCTAAAATCTATTTTGTGTGAAATGACTACAGCGAACTGCTCTTTCGTGGTTAATATATATTTTAGGTTTTCATTATTTTACTTTCAATCCGTTTTTGTCTTTGCATTTAATGTGTTTCTCTTATAGGCAGCATTCAGCAGGCTTTGCATTTTTACCCAGTCTAAAATCTTTATCATTTCACCAAGGTTATACTGATTTCAGCGGGGCAGCCTGGAATGGGGGTTCCATTTCTCTCGGGGCAGCAAGAGACCTTTAGGGCGAGGCCCACGTGCTAAGCTGGGGTATGGAAATGGGTTTTCCATGGAGTGTTACAGTTTAGCCCTTTTAGAATGAGATCACCTGTGGCAGCTGGAAACTCAAGCGTTCCAAAGCCCATGAGGATACCAAAGAGGTACAGCTCTTGGTTAAGGTGCTGTGCTGACCAAAGCAGAGGTGAAAGCCAAAGAAAGCCCATGTCCAGTCAACTTCCAGCCAAGAAACCCAGGCCTGGTGAGGCCCAGACTCAGTGGACCAGAGGGCAGGCCTAGTGAGACTTGGCCTGGCGGGGAATAAACAATGAATTTCACATGGCTCTGAAGGAAGGGTGATGATGTCACACAGCATGCCAACTCCCACAGATGCAGCTCGCGCTCGTTTATTTGAAATAAGAAATTTATAAACTTTGGGTAATGGGAAGGCTTTTGAGGGTGAATGTGTGCAGGGGTTAGGGATAGTTGATTTACTTCGAGTGGGGCAGTGCCTCATTTTCTATGCAGTAGAAGGGTCCTATCACAAGGAGAACATAGTTAGGAGTGAGAGGAAAATCTCCAAGTACAGTTGAAGGTCACTGCTGAAGACTAAGCAGGGTGGGGCATTTCTAGCAATTTTCAGATACGTGCTTGACCAGTTTCCTTATCAGGAAAGGGTCCCCTGCCTGTAATCTGTCCTGGGGGCTGTGTGAGTCTCCTTACAAAACCTGGGGTCACCCAGATCAGTAGGGGGCTTTGATGTGTTGTGGTGGTAAGAGCATGCAAAAGACATAATTGGGAGATAATTGGTCTTTCACTCAGAGTGATTAATTAACAAGACTAATGGTCCTTCAGGATAAAGAGGAATGGTGTGTGTGTGTGTGTGTGTGTGTGTGTGTGTGTACTCACAGTGCTGAGTTTTGTGACAGTTTCTACACATATCTATAGATTCCATGCTGCTAAAAAAGTTACCCAAAGTAAGACAATTGAGATTAATGATTTAGATATCACTTCCATTTAGACTTCAGCTCCTCTCAGTGTGAATCATTGGCTAGAGAGGGGTTACTAATTCAGAATGTTAATTCCATTCCACAAACTTGTTATTTCACACCAAGATCTCAAATCCACCCAGAACATTTAATGCACTTGCAATAGCTCTGAATAAGAAATGAATAAGTGGCTTCATAAAAGGTCAAATAGAAGAAGTAAAATCATTTCATTTGGGTTTAGTTTATTCACACAGCCAATTTAAATTTTATAGAACTTTATTCAAAACTAAAAGGCTTAAGGTTCACAGTATAGCAAGGCATAGGTGCTGAGCTGGTTTCAGAAAGCTGTCACTAGCATAGTCTGCAGAGGCACTCTGCCACTAGCTGCCTAGCCACTTGACCATAGTTATCCTTCTGACATTTCTAATCACAGAGTCCGACCCAACCCCCACCAGAGTCTCACTTGAATCACTAGAGTCCTGTAGCTCTTCTCCCTGTCCAGATTCTTCAAAACCTTGCTTTCAAGTTGATTCAAATTATTGTCTTCCTTGTACGAACTGGCTTACATAAACAGACATCACTGTTGAATATGTCATTTGTTTATTTTCCTACAATAAGCATTCTCTAGTAAGAGTCTGTCTTATTCAGTCTTGGCTGCATATAAGTCGCTGGTGTATCTGGCCTCCACCCCTGGAAATGAAGCAATAATGAATCTGATACTCTGGAACGGTGCTGGTGTACACATGGTGTCCCTTTTCTCGGGCTTCCAAAAGACAGAAATTAGAAAACTAGTTATTTGTGTTATGGCCAGACGTCAGACATTTAGCCAAACAGCTGCATGATCAATTCAACCTGACAATGAAATCAAATGAAATAAGCGTACCTGGCTTCATAATGAAGCCAACCCATTGTGGCAGTCAATACAAATGGTTTAAGAATGACTCATTAAAAGGCTAAAAGAACATTGGTAGACAAATCTTATACACAAGACAGAGAAAATATGTTCATTTTAAACATATATAACAAACTCTTGCATTTACTCATTTGCATAAATCCATTAGGGTTTTAATTAAAAGGAAAGATCTTTGGTGTCAATTAAAATGTACATTTAAAGTCCCCCGACCCCCACCTCCACCCTGCAAGTAGATGTTCTGTTCAGCCAGAAGTTACCTTAGGTGTTCCTTAAGATGTATTGAGGGATTCCCTGACATTCCTTTGTTCCTTGTCCTTGATGTTGTCTTCAGAGCTCCCATCCATATCAGAGAGCTTTGTGTCACTGCACACACCTTCTAAACCATGAGCTCCATTAAGATGGTGTCTTATTTACTAGCCATTGACTCTAGCAGCTCTCATGACATACAAACACTCAACTGTTTACTAAAGATAAGGAGAAGTGGGAACATACATTTACTGATTCTTTTGTTTTTTTTTTTTAATGTTTTCTATTTTATGTGTATGAGCATTTTGCTTACATTATGACTGTATGTCATATTCATGCCTGGAACCTGTGGAAGCCAGAAGAAGGTATCAGATCCCCTGGAACTGGAGTCATAGACTATTGTGATATACCATGTAGATGTAGAAAACTGAACTTGGGTCCTGTGGAGGAGCAATGACTGCTATTAACCCATGAGTCATCTCGCCAGTGCCACACTTACTAGTTCTTGATTCACCATAGTGCTCGGACTGGGAGTTTTAGGTCTTCTACTGTCCTTTGAATGTAGCTGGTAAGTGAGTCTTCAGTATAAGACTTGGTTTGAGTGACAAAGTCTATGGCTCTAGACCTTGTAGCTTTACCTTGCTGAGTTAGACGAAAAACTTGAGCACCGTAAGAGCCTTGAGAGCAAATATTTTGAAATGAACAAAGGGCCAAAATTTGAAAATAGGAAAAGTTAGAAAAAATAAAAGTATGGAAAAGTTTTAGCTTAAGCACTTAATTTAAAATTCCTTTTTGACATAAGCAATTATATCTTGTTTTTTGTTGTTGTTGTTTTGTTTTTTTACAAAGATTATTTTATTTTATTTATTTATTTTTGGCCAGTAGTACCATGAAATCACACCATATTTTAAGAGAAATTATTCCATGAACACTTGGTACAGATCAGGCACAATGATCTATATTACAAATAAAAATAAACAGGATGAAGTCTGATCCCTGCCATCCAGGTCTAGACATTATTGGAGGAGAGATAAGATTATAAATAAATGCAAGTAAAAAGTGTAACACAATGTTATTTGGGATAACTTTTGTGGTTTCTTGTCTCCCAGGAGGCCCTGATGCCACCAGGCCTGAAGTGCACACTTCTGCAGGAAGGTCTGAGCACCATTGGCTCCTGGGCAGAAAAGGGTGAAACGTGGGCTCAAAGGCGCAGCCCCTCCCAAGACCGAAGCTGGTCTCTGGGCAGAGAAGGGTGGGACATGCAATCAAGATCCATGCCAAAAGATCTCCAGTTCAGCAGGAGGTGCAGGAGAAAAGATTTCTCCACAATAGGTGTTACTGCTCTTTTGGCTGGTCTGCCAAAACCAGGCCAGATGGCAACAGGGAGCCCAGGGTTCTGAAACCCAAACAGGTTGACAATGAGGGCCGGGCCTGACTCAGGGGAGTTGCTGGCTGCTTTGGGAAATGAGGTGGGCAGAGCTGCCTGGAGGGCAGTTGAGCCTGGAGGTGCAGTGGTGCATCATTTCAGGAAGATGGGGGCCTTCTTTCCCCAGAATAAACAACAAGTCTCAGGCAGTCTGTGATGGAATGGTGTTCTCTATTTATTTCATTTGAAACAGAGACTTTTAAACCTTGAGCAATGCGAAGGGTTTTGAAGATCATCGTTGGCTGGGACTAGGGTGATGGCAATGCTGTATTTGCATGGGGAAAGATAACAGGAGACAAGCTCCTGTGACTGGCCACCTGTAATCTTGGGGCTGTATCATTTGCTCATGGGGCAGAAACAGAAAACAGTGAGAAAGCTTTGTCCTACAACTTCTCTTCCCAGGATAAGTTTTTAAGACTCACAAGTGAGACTTCTGGGGTTTGAACATACTCTGCCTCAGGAGTTCCGTGGCTATTCCTGTGGGGCCTAGCCCATGAGCCCCACATCTTTAAGGGTGACTGTGTGTGTGTTCCTGTATGTGTGTGTGTGTGTGTGTGTGTGTGTGTGTTTCTGCATGTGAGTGTGTGTTCTAGATCACACTTGAGGTCATTCGCAAGATGACTCTCAAGGTCAAGAAAGGCTTGGGTGAACAGTCAGCCTTCGAGCAGAGCATTGCTGATAAATGAAGTTAGTTAGAGAGATGAAGGGAAGACATAGGAAGTGCTGTGAGTAGAGACATGATAAAATGAGTTCCCAGAAGGCCTGCACAAGGAGGGATCCTACAGTCAGGAGCTGTCAGGTGGAAATGGCAGGGTAAGTAGCATATTTGATAGCAATGAAGATAAGGCTCCTGTGCAAATTGAACTTGAAACAAGCTAGATATAAATATAGATCTATTAAGGCGTAGAGCTTCATGTGTCAGTCTCCATTAACTGTATGAGGCTGGAAAGTATTTGGGCTGAGTGGCAGGAATTGGTGGGCCTGCCAGCCCCAGGAGGGTGGTGAGATCAAGAGAGTTATTCCCACCACCCCAAAGAGAAACACTTGTGCTTACAAGTATACACAGCCTCTTGTTGTATTACGATGTGATTATACTTCAAGATCTTTTAAGACTTAAAATTGCCTGTGATGGAAATCAGAGCTATAGTACAGTGTAAGGCTAGGGGTTGGTTGGCAGCATGTGAGATCAAACTCTCTTTTAACTTTTATCAGACAAGGGATTAACACTGGATTCTGTAAATTTTGTTTGAGTGACACTCATAGTGTTCCACTATAAAACAATCTTGGGAAATTATCTGATGGCATCTATTTAAGTGACAGGAATTGGGTGAGGATTGTTATTATCTCCATAACTGTCTTTGAAAGAGGAAGAATCTGCAGTTAGACAATGGGGAGTTGCCTTTGCTATATATCTTTACAGTTATATTATTTCCTCATCTTGGATTAGCTAACTGGAACTGGTGGTGTTTGCTAGTTCCATAGATGGCAAACAGGTCACACTGCCAAGAACTCGGAATTCTCTATTTTCTCTGTCTAAATCATACATAAGATACCATACTACACACATTTCTCACCAGGAATAAAAATGTACATTTCTAAGCAGAATATTATTTGATTAAATAGTTCATTTTGTGTCCAGACGTGTGGCCCATCTCTGAACTGAGAAAGATGTGTTACTCTCATTGTCTAATCTTGATTTTTTTTTTCTAAATGTCTCCATGCCATTCTAACAGTACCCTATGTCTTACAGGCCAGGTTTATGAGATAATAGTTCTTTGCTGTGGCTGCAGGGAGAAGATACAACATTGAAACTTTGGAGTTCAATAAAATTTTAAATGCTTTTTTGTGCTTTGCTTTCCAATATTTTTATGAAATTTTCTACTTTCTGGGTTTCATGAAATCCTGTGGCTCTTTTAGCAATAACCAATTACAACCCTTTGTCCTGTTGCCCAAGGTTAAATTTAATTGAAGTAGAACCAGCTATGAATGCCCAATGACCATTTTATATCTCAGAAAATTAAATAACGGTGCACTCTCCATGCGAGTACTTTGGACAGTTTAATTGTACTGATGAGTGAAAGCTGGCAATATTACTGGAGCTTGTATATGCCAAACACCACCTGTACGGGTTTAGAAATAGCCTTTCAATAACAATTATATAAAAACTAAATTGGCCATTTGTCTTTGAGAAGCCCACACCCAAGGATCTCAGTGAATCTGCCTTCCTTTTTTCTAAACACCTCTTTTCTCCATGTGTAAGCCTGGCTTGAAATATCTTTAATAAAACCTTCAACTTTGCTTCATAGTGTGTGTGTGTGTGTGTGTGTGTGTGTGTGTGTGTGTGTGTGTGTGATCTGGGAAGACAGGTCAATGGGCAAAGTACGATACGTACTCAGTAAGAACAGTAAGGATGCCAAGCTGGCCTGGGAGACAGCCTGTAATCCCAAGTCTTCGGAGGCAGAAACAGGATCCTCTAGGCAAAGTGGATAGCTGGACCAACAGAATCAGCCAGCTCCAGGCTGGTTGTCTTCCTAGAGAGTGCTCCAGAAAGACACCTGGTGTCAAACTTTTACTTTCACATGTACCTACAAGCCTGTATAAAGCACCCTTCTCACTCACACACAAGCGTGCGCGCTCACACACACACACATGCACAAGCCCACCATATGCCTCAACAAACAAACCTTTCAAAGCAAATAAACAGTTGCAACTTATCCAATACTCTTATTTACCCTCAGTAATTCCAAGACACCCTAAAATGTCTTCTCTGGCTCCTGAAATAACGAGTGTTCCTAGGAACCTTAAAGGAATTAGCCATCCTTTCCAGTTATGATGTGATTTGCTCTAATGATGTCTGTGACTTCAACACGCTGTCTTGCTGTCCCTATTAAACTGTTCAAAATTTTTAAAAGTTTTAATGGCTTTCATCCAGGTCATATCATCTGAGTTTCTTCTTAGCTCTGAAAACAAGATAAAATGTAATTACTTAGCTCTTGATATATATTCACAACTTATAACAATTTTTTTGTAAAACGAACACTACTTGTTTTTTTTTTCAAAATCCCTTTTATAAATTACAAATTGTGAATGAAATATAATATGATTTGTAGTTGAACAAACTACATCTTTTTCAGTCATTGCTTTTCACTGTTCTTGGGGTAATCAGGTAAGGCAGGAGAAAAATGCTTATGGTTTGACAAAACAGGATAATTTACCTATCTAGTGAAATCTCTTCTCAGGGTCAAACTCAAACGAGTCACCTTTCAATCAGCACCAGCAGCTTCCCCAGTAAACAGATCTTTCTCTTTGGCCCAGTGTTTCATTGTATGGAGAAAACAGTTCCCAAAGTGAGACTCGTTTGTTCACTGAAGTATATAAGCCTTTAAGTTTGAATTGACAGAGTCTTCCATATTTCTAGAACAAAACACTACCCATAATAACTGGTTTCTCAGATTGTGTAAGGCAGATGAGAGGGTTTGGATGAACAGCTGTTTAAGAGGTATTCCAGTTGGACTGTGAGGCAGCTGGTAGGAAAAACTAGTAACACTCGGAAGAGTGGCCTAGTATGACTCACATGGATTGAAGCATCTACTGGGAACTTAACGCAGAAAGTAATGGCTGGTCTGTAAGGGTAGAGAATGGGAAATCCAATGCGCAGTGGAAAGGTGGCTTGTCTCTGTAGATTAGCCATGGTAATGGAAGACAAAGTCTGGCTTCTTGACTAACATTCTACAATTAGGGATAGGGGTAAGAGGACGGGAGCTGTCTGGCCCTAAGGTGCTGGCTGGTGACGAAATTCTTATCTGGAGCAGAACAGATGACCCTGGCTAGCTCCATCAGGAACAGTACTATTGGTAGTTACATATATGGATGACAGTTTCAGATTTCGTAATACAATTAGAAGTACAAGTGCATATTTACACATTTATTTGTATCACAGTTTTAAACCTCAATTCGTGTATGGAAGCGTCGTAATTACATCCACATATAAGCATTTGCATATGAAAGTCCTTGATTTGCATGGACAATTACAAGTACTCTTTTTTTTTTCTGATGATGCAAATGAAGAAACACCTTTGGAAAATTGGCCTCATAATTTCTAATCACACGTCTTTGAGTGCCATGTTCAGTGTTAGGAAAGAAATCGGCATCCTTTCAAGAATGTGAAGTCATTTTTTTTTTTTTTTTTTTTTCTGGAAGAGGTGCTTGACAGAATAATTTTTCTTCCTAATAATAATAACACTTAAAATTGAGCATTCAATAGACCAAATTAGAGAGAGATAAAAAACTGACTTGGTTTCTGTATAGGCACAGAATCCTGTGCTTGAATTCACTATTCTATAGAAAATTTTATGGGTGTTTTATTACAGGCAATCATAGGACTATTAATTTATTGGTTTTGCATCGCAGAAGACTAAAATCTCTAATAACTCTTCATTGGTAAAATTGAAAAGGGTCAGAGCTCTTGTTTCAGAAGGCAAAGGGCCACAAAAGGCATTTTCAGAAGTATCCCCAGGTGTCTGTCTCTTGAGATAAATCTCAGTGTGAGTTAAATATTTCCCAGGGGAAAGTGAAGCTAACGTTTGGATTTTAGCAGCTGTCAAAAGCCCAAGGTCTCTCAAAAGAATGATTATTTAACATGATCTCTAATGTCAATTTTGTGTCCAAAATGCTGTGTCTGGCTTGGAGTGTTTTCACTCAGTTCTCAGTTATTTAAATATGTGAAATTTCTTCTTATCATGAGCATGATCAGGAAGAGAACATCTTCAGTTCCATCATTTATGTACTTTTGGTAATTACACTTCATTTATTGGGTCATGAGAGATGACATTTTGTTTCTAAGTGAATAGAGTTATAATGACTTCACCTTAGATAGTTGTCTTAATCTTGTCACTGAGGTGACTCTGCCCTTATAAAATGACTCCGTTGAAGGATGCAACACCATTTTGAGCACATAAAACAGATGCCTGAGTTCTCTGCTCAAAGGTGGAATGAAAAGACGAAATCTGTCTTTCCAAAGAGCGTCAGGAGATGCTGGGGTCTTGTACCATAATCATGGTTCAGGCACATGGGGTCCAGGTAGGCTGCTTTCCTAGATGAGTGGGCCAAGCTATCTGCCCTCATTTTCTTAACAACCCACATGGATTTGTTACTACAAGGAAAGATTCTGCGTGCCTATAATTTTGTTTTCCTATTGAGGTGTATGTGTGTAGTGTGTATTATGTGATACCCATAAGGAATTCCTCCATTTAATATTGTTGTTGTTTGTTTGTTTGCTTTCTTACAGAAATAGGTTTTAAATCTGAAGGAATTTTAGCTGCACACTAATAGATACCAGAGCTTTTTACATCTTTTTATACATCATGATTATAGTAACCTCATGTACTAGTTATTTTTCTTGTTGATGTGACCAAATACATAAGAAGCAACTGAAGGGAGGAAGGCAGGGCTTGTTTCCGGTTACAGCTCAAAGGCATACAGCCCCTTTCAATGCAGAAGGCATGGCTCCAGGAATGGGAGGTGGCTGGTCACAATACACTTGCAGTCAGGAAGCAGAGAGAGCATAGGAAGTGCTGGACCTGGCTATAGTATCTGATTATAGCCCGACTCCACCAACCAGGAAGGCCCTACCTCCCAAAGGTTCCACACCTTTCTAAAGCAGTACAACTAGCGTCACAGGGAAACAAGACTTTAAAGACATGGTGCTATGGGAGACATTTCACCTAAATACAGCACCTTATCATGAGGGTTATACCAAGTTCCTACTTTCCAAATAAGAAAACTGGTATCTGAAGGATATAAATATTCTATTTAAAATGATAACAATCACTGGAAGAACCAGGGCTGAGTCCCACTTCAAGGACTCTTTGTTTGGTATGTGTATTGATGCTAATAGATGTCTTTCTCGTACACCCGATATCTAGTAGAGTTAAAACATGGATTCTGAATTGATACCTGAGAGATGTATACATGCCTCTTTCTAAAAAAAACAAAACAAACAAACAAACAAAAACATGTTGTGTATGTTTTCTTCTTCCATCTTGAAAAATGCTGAAAGAGTGTGACTCAGAAAATAAAATTGTGCTACTGGAGTGATTTGTTCAGGGCTTAAGAGTGTTTGCTGCTTCTCCAGTGATTCCCAGAACCTGTGTTAGGTGGCTCACAACAGCCTGTGAATCCAGCTACAGGAGATCCAATAAACTCTCCTGGCTTCTCTAAGCACTTCCATACAGGTGGCATATGTATAGACACACACACACACACACACACACACCACACGCACACATACAAATGAACATAAACTTTAAGAAAAATAAGGTAAAATTGTTAAATACCCTAAACAAAATGATTCTATTTATATAATAATATGCATAACATATTTTTAAATATATGTAAGGAGCTGTGGAGCACTGCCATTTCAATAACTGTCCCTACAAATGGTCACCTGTTATTTGATTCAGTAGAGTTTGTGCCTTTTTTTTCTATTCTGGCAGTTTTTCCCAGTGACTCATTTTTCGAATCTGCCTTGCAGCATTTCTTACTTCCCCAATACTTATATTTTGTCCTGTTTCTTCTAGTTCTCCCATCTTTGCTTACACAGTGTTGAACACACCAGTCTATTGTTTCAATGCACCTTTTAAATCCCCACAACCAAGAGTGAGGGACTAGTCTATAAACCTTATTGTATTTCTCAAGACCTGCTAGTTACTCAGCATACTTTTTTTTTGTACAAGAAGAATAAAATTGAAATAAACAGATTTTTCTGTTATGTGTGTTAGACATCTGTAGGCATACTGTATCAAAGTTGAGGCATGTCAGTTCAGGTGACATGAGAGGATCCAGAAAAAAGAAGTAATTATAACCAATCAAATGCAAAGCAAGACTGTGAAGATATTAAAATGAGATAATGGCAGGTAGAGGGGAGTTTTGATGACATCTCCGTATGCATATTACAGAAACAGCCTGTAAGATCATTGAACAAGTCCAAGATTTGTACAATCTGCACCAAAGAGCACATGTAGATAATACTTGTCAATTGATCCGATAGATGATATTTGTGTAGACAGGAAGAGAACATTCCTGTGCTCCTACGTCCTCACTGAGTCATTAAAACTCACCATTTGTCTAAACATCTGCCTTCTCACCCACAAGATTAGAGTCTCCTGGGAAAGAAAACTAGACAGTAGAAGAGCACACCACACCCTCCAGGATGAATGAGCTGCAAGGGCAGTCTTTGTACTTCAGCTTTCAAAAGTCAAGAAGCTCGGCTGGTTCTTTGAAACTGAAGGAAAACAAACTTTCAAGATATCAACAGGAATACTTGAAAGACGTAACACTTTTTAAATTACTTTATGGTATGTGTATGAGGATCTTTATCAGCATGTATGTCTGTCTACAGGGTTTGTGCAATGCCCAGAGAGGCCGAAAGAGGATCTCCTGGGACTGGAGTTGCAGGTGGTTGTGATATACCATGAGGTGCTGGGAACTGAATCCTGGTCCTCTGGGAGAGCAGCCAGTGCTCTTAACCTCTGAGCCATCTCTCCAGGCTCCTGGTCTCAAGTTTTGTAACTGGAAATAGACCTCCCTTTCACTCTAAGTGCAAAAGCAAGAAAACAGTCATAGGACCTGAATGTGAACTTGATATTTGCTATAGACATGGATGAGAAGTTGAAATGTGTCTCGTAGAAGAAATAATTGATTTTTTTTTGAAGCAGGTAAACCAATATTTTTTTTTTTTAAAAAGCCACACAAGAGTTGGGAATGATAAAAATTTTACCCATTCAATGAACACCAGACGATTTTTAATCCCTTGTGTGTATTCCTTTCTGGTGTTGGCTCATCCTCTGAATACCAACATTTTACTATAGTACCAGGAAAAATGGGAATGTGATTCTCTCACATGCTGATGCATTGCTACATGTCCCACTTGAACTGTGATAGCCTCACATGTCCCACTTGAACTGTGAGGCTTTGCATGGGGCATCACAAGACTGTGGTGTGTGGAGGATTCTGTATCATCCCTTCTGCATGAGAGACAAGCTGAAGGTGGCTGTGCATATGGGATCCTGTTTTTTTTTTTTTTTCAGATAAGAATTCAGAGATGTTACCCAAGATGTTCAAAGATCACATCAGAGAGAATAATTTGACATAAGGATAAATAAATAATGCATTCATTCGTTAGCTTGGAAATAAATGACGATGCCTAAAAACTACACCTATTCAAATTCTACCTTTTGAGCAAAATTGGGGCTGCCATATAGGCAGAGCTACTCTCTAGTTCTAGTTTTAATATTCCTGCGTTGGCATGGTACTCCTTTTTCATTAGAGCCTTTCAACCAGAAAAGCTAATATCTGAATATATTATTTCACATATTTACTTCAAGCCTAACAGGACAGAAGCTCAGCAAAGCAGTCCCCACACATGGAATACTAACAAGGGTTTGCAGATGAGTGGAAGGAGGGAAACCGTGGAAAGGTGGAGAGAGACAGGGTCCCCTGCACAAAACTCAGACAAAAGCCACAGCAAAACTCAGCTGATAAAGCTAGACAGAGCAAAGCGTTCCAAGAAGAAACAAGCAAACAAGCAGCAGTAATGCCTTCCAAAAAAGCAAAAAAAAAAAAAATAAATAAAAAATAAATAAAAAAACAAAGAACAAAACAAAATAAAACTGAAAACCAGAAAAACAACAGCTATTTGCATAAGTAATTTTTTCATGATTTAATCAGTCAGTAAGCACATGAATATTTCTTTCTTTAAGTATAAGATTTGTAAGATATGAATCTAGGTGACCCACTAAAAGAGATCATTTTTATAAATAAAAATTGGCTACCGGATTCTCAGACACCCAAAGTACTAAAATTAATTTAGTTCTGGATTTCAGAAAGAGGGGTTCTTCAAAAACAGAGTTCATAAAATTGTTGTTGAACTTGTAATTTATTTAAAAAATTAACATTATTTAAAAATCTTAACCTACCTCATTGGACCTGTGCATAGTTGTAGGATACTATGAGACATCTCCACGCATGGTAAAATTTATTTTTGCTACTTTTGACAAAAGAATAAAAATCACCGATAGTATGTCTGACCCACATGAGCTGTCCCACTGATCCCCTTACCTGCCAGTCATGTTCCTTAGGTTAGATCAATATAATGCTTGTAAATGATGGGAGGGGAACAGTTGGGAGTCTTGTTTGGACTCTCGGTTATAGCTTGAAAGTATGGTTTTCTTTCTTAACTTCTGTTTTATTTGTGTGCGCAGCAGATTCAGCTGCTGACCCCTACTCCCCTCCAGTCCCTGAAGTCTGTGTTCCAAGCTACACAGAACACAGTTTTCAAGGCCCACATTCACAGTGTGTCAGAACATCTAGCTTGTGATCCTGATGGATTATTCTTTAATTATTTGCATGTCTCTTTGTCGTTACACGTTCCTGCATCAGCCTGTTCTCAGAGTCACTTTGTGGTTAAGGATGACCTTGAACTACAGAGCCTTCCACTTCTACTGCTAGATGCTTGGATTAAAGGCACCATGACGCTGTGCCCTGTTGGTTAGTGTTGATGACTGAACACAGGGCTTTGGACTTGCTAGGCCAGCTCTGGATTGACTGAGCTACATCAGCCTTCGCATTTCTCTTTTTATTAGGCCATACAGCATGTAGCACATTATTAAATGCATGTATAGACAAAGACAAACACTCCTTATTCAGAGACAGGACTGGGTTGTAGCTGGATTGTGAATGGCACTGCCTTCCAACACATGGATCCCACTTATGCAGGAAGTATATACTCCTGAGAACACAATGGGAGCAGGAGGGTCACAGTGTAGCCAGTATGTAACATACAGTCTAACACTGAGTGGGAAAATAAACACTCACATATGTTTGTAACACGTGTCTCAGAAATTCTATCATGCTACTGCCATCTTAAGGTCTGATTAAGACTTGGGCATAATTACAAAATTTATGAGAGGAAATTAGGTCAAGTAGGTAGAGGGGTTGAATACGGCAACAGAGAATGCCTAAATGCCCAGAGCTGAGCTGCCCTGCGACAAAGTGGGCAAAGGACTGGGGGACTGACATTTATGCTTAGAGACCAAGGTAAGGGCAGAGGCTCTGACCTGACAAGGACACAAAGCCAAGATTCAGGAGCCCTGATAGGAAACAGGCAACGGTTTGTAACTGTGTGAGTCTTCAACAGAAATGGAAAGACAGTTTCTATGAAGAAGTTGAATTTGATATATATATATATATATGACCAGAAGAAAGAAACACATGCAGCAGACACACCGCAAGCATATTAATTGTGCTTATGCTTGTAATGTCTATCCAGAGTGATAGACATTCAACAACAGGAGAAAATGAATGCTCTCCACATGACTCTTTGTTCCTTTGCTTTAGGCCCTTATTCAGTCATGATTCCCTGGAGATGAATTTTTCTTGACCAGTGAATTTAACACATGCCACATCCCCACCCCCTCTAGCCACCTCATCTGGCTTGCCCTGCCATTTTACATAACATTTGCTGAAACCAACGCCACTCATTTCCTTAGTCCTTTATGATCTATCGCTTTCATAAATACTGTAAGGTCCAGGAAGGTGAGGCTGTTGCCTCGATTTGTGGTATGCTCTCTTTCCAGAGCCTAGAACAGTGCTTGGGACTTAGTAAGCAAGTGAATAAAAGAAAGAGAGAGAGAGAGAGAGAAAGACAGGAAGAAAGAGAGAGAGAGAAAGAAACAAAGAGAGAGAGAGAAAGAAAGAAAGAAAGAAAGAAAGAAAGAAAGAAAGAAAGAAAGAAAGAAAGAAAGATAGAGGTACAGTCCCTAGGAGAAATGGCCTGAGGTCTATGCAACACAAGCATTTAAATTTTTTGTTTGCCTGCATGTGTGTGTGTGTGTGTGTGTGTGTGTGTGTGTGTTATACATGCATGTGAATGTATTGTGTGAATATGTGTGTCTATGTGCATGTAGGTATATATGTCCATAAGTAAACAACCATGCCCATGTCTGCATGCATATAGAGAGGTCCAATGTTGATGCTGGGTATGTTCCTCCATTACCCTCCACATCCTATATTGAACAGAGCCTTTTTCTTAATCTAGAGGTAGCAGATTTGTCTGGTCTAGAGAGCCAGATTTCTCCTGAGAGTCTGTCTCTGTTTCGCATGCTGCTGGGGTTATAGGCTGGTTGCCATGTCTGCTTTCATGTGGGTACTGGGAATCCCAAATCTGGTCCTCAAGCTTGCATGGTGAGTGTTTTACCCACTGAGCCATTCCCCCAATCCAAGCATTTCAACTGAAAAAACAATCTTATTTCCTGGATAATCAGGTTCTCCTCACTGGCTTCAATATGTCATCTGTAACATCGTGCTCAGGTAGGAGGGGTTATAATAATGTATCTCTCCGGGAAAGGAATCAGACTAGCGCATCTCTTTGAGTTTCTCTGGTTTAACATCCAACAATTTTATACTTTTAAGATTTTATGATCTAAATGATCCATTTTTCTTCCACAGTGAAACTTCTATTTTAAAAAAAGTGAATATCCCAACTTTACATGAAATATACACACACTAACATCTCTCTCTCTCTCTGTCTCTCACACATACATACACGCACTCATGCACGCGAGCGCACACATCCACACACAAGAAACAAAATAAATTTGACCTCATTAATCTACTGGTTATTTTGTCCTGGCTTTTCTACATGGATAAAGTGATTCACATAATGTGGCGGGAGGAGAGACAATTGAGCATTTTTACAGATGTATTTTCCTTTACCTGTTATTTAGAGGAATTGACCAATTACAGTAAACAATTCTTTATAGGAGGCCAGTGAAGACCTGAGAGAATGCATGTTGTTGACAGATGCAAAGACATTTCAAGTACCCCAACGCCTCAGTCCATGGGAATGGCAAAGCTTGGGTGAGAGAGATAGCAATGCCTTCCTCAGGTCCAAGCACTAATGTTCACAGTGCGTGAAGAAATGTCTACCATAGCTTTCCCACCCTTGATAGTTATGACCTGAAGACAGCTCCCTCTAGAGACTGATCTTACTGAGAAGGGCTAAACTTGCCTTTGTCCAGCTTTGTATAATGACTCTGCTTCCTTTTCCTGATCTGTATGCACTAGCCACCCACTTTTTTGCTCAACTGTAGGCAATAGCCCTGCCTCCCTTTCCAAATGAATGTAATAAATATACTGATTTTCTGATTTCTCCATCAGGAAGACCAAACCGTCTGCTCCCACCTTTTTTGAATCTGTATCTGTCTGCTGTTTCTTTAGCTGTCGTTTCTTCATTTCTTGGCTGCTCGAAGCTGTGCAAGGACTCGGAATCTATTATTTAGAAAAAGTTTTGTGCAGGAATCAATATGATATTTAGCTTTGTAGATATTGAAAATCATTTCGCTGTTGTCACTAATTGCTTTGATATTCTGCAAAAGTACAAAGTGTCAGCTATTTATTAATAAATCTGTTTTTCTAGCAGGGGGTGCATCTTTACTGCTTATCATGTACCAGAGGTTAAAAAAAAATACTAGATCCCCGAATAGAGTGTGTAATGAAAGACTCTGTCAGTGTGTGGCATATCTGATTAAAAAGCAGGTAACAGAATGCCAGAAGGACAACGTGCACACAGTTCTTCTACAGCCCTCATTGCCTGTGATCGCTCTTACGTGGATTCAAAGCTGTCAGATATAATTTTTTACCAAGTTCTTGTAAAATTGGAGAAATTTAAAATTAAGAAGAGATATCTGATAGCATGTCACAGAAAAGTCACTGGACCAGGCTTGCATAGAATTTGTGAGATTAACTAGATAAAACTCATTCATGGATTTTACTGGAATGACTAAATTGAGATGGCAAGGCAAGGTCGACCCTTCATCTGTTTAATACTGTTTAATACTGCATTGAGTGATTGAAAAAAACCCAGAAATCTGGCTTCATCTTTTGTCATTGCTTTTCTAGGGATACAGGCTATCTAGAAAACATTATTGATTCTTTCTAGGGATACAAGCCATTCTAGAAAACATTATTGATTCTTCAAAGAACAATAGTAGCATTTACTCTTTCATCATATCTATGCCATCTTATTTACAAATTTGGTAGTGTATATATATGCCTTGATACATAATTTTGGCACCAATGAGAAAATGTAGCCATCATCACGTCCAAGCGTGCACTGCTATCAGCTTACCTGAGTTACTGAAACAATTACCATCTTGAATGCAAATCCTAGGGCCAAAATCCCCGTGAATTGCTTTTATTCTTAGTCTAAATGTTATGGTTGTTCTTGGTTGTCAACTTTACTACATCTGGAATAACTAAAATCCAAGTGACTAGAAGCAACTGTGAGGGATTTTCTCTCACTTAAATCAATAGAAGACCTATTTCTAATCCACATCACTGAGGTGGGGTGATACAACTTTAATCCAGAACTTTTGAGGTAGAAAGATCCACCTTTAATCTGGACCATACCTTCTGATGCCAGCCTGTATAAAAGATATGGAAGAAATAAGCTAGCTATTTTTGCCTACTTGTTGTTGGTCTCACTATCAATTCCATGCCTTCACTGCCTACTTCTTAGGGATTCCAGCAATATTAAAGAGCAGCTGAAACGTGCAGTCTTGTCTACTTGGACCTTTCATTGATAGACAGCCATTGTTGGATTATCTGGACCACGGCCTGTAAGCCATTCTAATAAATCACTTTTCTATATGTGTTCATTCTGTAAGTTCTGTTCCTCTAGAGAACCCCAACTAATATACTTAAGGATATGTTTAAAGATCTGCCCAATTAATGAAGAGCATCTGGGTGACAAATATGATGTCACCCATTAGGACTATGCCCTTTTTAGGGGCCCTTAACATGCTTGTTGAGCCTCCAGTGAGTCCAAATAGATAAAAATATACTTACCTCTGAAAAGCATACATAAATAAAGCATTCCAAACATAGGACTCAAATGCCTTCTATGGGTGAAGGAAGGGGGAAGAATAGAAAATGACTTCTGTTCTTAGTAGGTTGCATAGGTATCAAACTAACAACACACATGCAGTGTGACAATTAAGAAACACAGTATGTTACTTGGGGTTTCTAAAAAGATTATTGACATAGTAGGCTTAAGGAAAGAGTTCCCTGTAAAGTTATACAGATAGAGTGACTTCAGGGTAAGAGTTCTGTAAAAATTAAAAAGTTATTGGGTAATCAGGCAGTTGGCAATATTGCAAGAGAAAAGTAGCTTTCATCTGCCTCCTATTTCTCCCACACTCACTATTATCTCTACCCCAGCCTATTTCATTTATTTGCACTCTTCCGGAATGTATGAATGTCTCTACACATTTCCTCACTGGATCTTCTAGACACTGTGGTGTCACAGTGTGGCAGAGATTGGCCAGTCACTATGGAAATGTACTTGATTGATGATTTTCCCAGTTTCCACTAAAAGGGTACATGGATAATATCATTTTTACAAGCAATAAGAGAGAAGTTAATTTATTACATATCATGGATATTTTAAAGCATGAGGTTTAATTCTCTAGCTAAGAAGAGATGGGATACTATATTTCCTCTTTGCTCTGAATAGACTATATTTTTATTTCTTCCTAGAAGAGAGATGAGACCAAGTAACGAAGTTCAACGCAGAAAGCCTGCAGAACTGATAGATGCCACTTCTTAATCTAAGACAAATCTTCACTCATTCTCCTGTATCCATCCCACAACTACTTAATCTAAGACAAATCTTCACTCATTCTCCTGTATCCATCCCACAACTACTAGTAGAGATGAGAGTACTCTGAAAACAACAAATGGGCCAACAAAACTGAAAGGCAAATCCTCAAAATAGCATCAAAATCCATGTCAAATATCATTATTGAACTGTAATGCTAGCATTAATACAATAAGTATGATAGAGTTGCTTCTTTTTTGTTTTGTTTTTATTAATTTTTTTTATTTAACCACTTCACAGCCTGATTGCAGACCCCTCCCTTCTCTCCTCTCAGTCCCAACCACACATCTTCCTCCCACTTTTTCTCCCCTTCTCCTCAGAGAAGCATACCAACCTACCCTGTCATATCAACTTGCAACAGGACTAAGCACTTCCTCTCCCACTGAGGCCAGACAAGGTGGCCCAGCTAAGGGAAAAGGAGCCAAAGGCAAGCAACAGAGTCAGAGACAGCTCCTGTTCCAATTGTTAGGGCATCCACATGAAGAACAAGCTACACGCCTGCTACATATTTAGGGGGCATAGGTCCAATCCATACATGCTTTTTGGTTGGTGCTTCAGTCTATGTGAGCTCCCATTGGCCCAGATTAGTTTACTAATAGGTCTTCCGTGGTGTTCTTGGCTTTTTTGGCTCCTTCAATCCTTCCTTTACTTCTTCCACAAGACTCCCTGAGCTCCACCTATTGTTTGGCTGTGGGTCTCTTCATCTGTTTACATTAGCTGCTGAGTGAAGCCTCTCAGAACACAGTTATGCCTGTCTGTAAGCATAGCAGAGTATCACTATTAGTCAGGGGTTGGCTCTCTTCCATGGGGTGGGTCTCAAGTTGGGACAGTTGTTGGTTGGCTATTCCCTCAAATCTCTGCTCCATGTTTATCCCTATGCTTCTTGCAGGCAGAACAAGTTTTGGATCAAAGGTTTTGTGTGTGGGTTGGTGTCCCCCTAACTCCATTGGAAGTCCCACCTGGCTACAGGGGTTGCCCCTTCAGGTTCTGTATCTCCTGCTGCTAGGAGTCTCAGCCACTGGGGTGGGGAATCCGGGGGCAGAGTGGGAATGTGGGTAGACGGTTGGGAGAGAGAACATAAATAGCTGGCAGGCCATCTCTGGGAAGGAGGGAGGCTACAGAGTTGCTTCTTAAAAGCTGATTGAACTTTCTTCATTAACATAGTAGCTAGACTCCCTGTTCAAAGGAAGCCCATTGGCTGTTCAGTTTCCAAGTGGATTCCCTAGTAAGAAGAACAGCGGCTGTCTCTGACATGAACTCAGTGGCTGGCTCTTTGCTCACCCGGGTGGGTGCAGCCTTGCCAGGCCACAGAGGAAGATGATACAGCCAGCCTTGATGAGACCTGATAAGCTAGGGTCAGATAAAAGAGGAGGAGGTCCTCCCATATCAGGGTTCTAAGGAAAGGGCATAGGGGGAGAAGAGGGACGATGGGTGGGACTGAGAGGAAACCAGTAAGGGGGCTGCAGCAGTGATACAAAGGGAATACATTATATAAATAAATATATAAGTAAACTTAAAAAAAAAAAAAAAAAAACTTCATTCCCAATTTGGAGACCTGAGATTCCAGACTCCCTTCCTTTGTTAAAAAATTCAACATTACTAGAAAAGATCATCTTGAGTGAGGTAACCCAGAAGCAGAAAGACACACATGGTATATACTCACTTATAAGTGGATATTAGACATATAATTTTGGATAAACATACTAAAATCTGTACACCTAAAGAAGCTAAGCGACAAGGAGGACCCTAGGGAAGATCCTCAATCCTCTTTCAGAAGGGCAAATGCAATAGACATCGGAAGCAGAGAAGACAGGGAACAGGACAGGAGCCTTCCACAGGGGGCCTCTGACTGGCTCTACTGATCGAGGTAATGAAACAGAGGCTGAGACTCATAGCCAAGTGTTGGGCAGAATGCATGGAATTTTTTGAAAGAAAGGGGAGATAGAAAGACCTGGAGGAGACATGAACTTCAAAAGAAGACCAACAGAGCCATAAAAACTGAGCCCTAGGGAAATCTAAAGAGAATGATACTCCAATCAAGGACAATGCTTTAGAGATCAAATGTAGCCCATAGACTCAGTCTCCAAGTAGGTTCCTTAGTAAGGAGAGGCAGGGACTTTCTCTGTCATGTACTCAGTGGCAGACTCTCTGATCACCTCTGCCTTGGGGATGCAGCCTTGCCAGGCCACAGAGGAAGACAATGCAACCAGTCCTGATGAGACCTGATAGGCTAGGTCAGATAGAAGGGGAGGGGTATGGGAGGAGATGAAGGAGGGAGGGAGGGATTGGGAGGAGATGACGGAGGGGGCCACAGCCAGGATACAAAGTGAATAAATTGTAATAAATAATAATTTTTTACAAAAAATTTGACATTAGCCGATGGGTGCTTGGTCTTCATATGGGCTGCCTGGCAAGTGGATGGGGTGGGGGATTTTCTAACTTGCACTCTATTGCCTGCTTTTGGATTACTTCCCCTTGGCAGGGCTGCCTTGCCTTGACTCAGGGGATGAAAATATGCTCATTCTTGGTGTGATTGATAAGCTGGGGAAGGCTAATATGGGGAAGGGCGCTCCTTTTTCTGAGGGGAAAGACAGAGAGAAAGCGGGAAGGGGGAAGGAGAAAGGGGATATTGGGAGACTATGAGTCAGGGGACACCTTTGGGTTGTAAAATAAGTAAAAAAAGAAAATAAAAATAAAATTTTTAAATGTTAAAAATAAAAAACATAGTAGACAGACAATACCATTTTCTGGGCTCGCTGCTAAAAAGGAAAATTTACTCATTGAAAAGAAGCTTTGACCAAGGTAGAATGGCTAGTGGATGATGAAACTCCACTTGGCTTCATTCCAGAGCCCTGCTTGCTCTCATGATTGAGAACTGACCCTTTGTTCATGAAGGACAGATCAAGGCCAACACAGAAGCTCTGATCTCCTTTCCTGGACAATGATTGTGTGAGTGTTACTGGCTGAATATACGCTGGCAATACAGAGAACTTACAAAGTCCCGATTGCAATCTTTTCAAAAGCTGGCTGGAGAGCCGAAGAGATGCCTCAGGGGTCAAGAGAACATGCTGTCCTTGTGGAGTACCCACGTTTATTTTCGACACCCACAATGGGCAGCTCACGCTGACCTGTAACTCCAGCTCTGGGTGATCCAATTGTCTCCTTGTCCTCTGCACTCACATGCACATATCCACATAGAGATAAACACAAACTTAATGCTCATGCACAGAATTAAAATTTAGGATAACTTTTTATAATAGCTGGCCAGGCAATTGTCTCTTTGGTTGGGTATGGCTAGCAGATTAACCTAATTCCCATTACTTTCTTATGCAATGCTACAAAGGACTCATTTTCTGAATCTGGTTTAGTTTCATTTTTTTTTTTTTTTACATTTTGTTGTTGTTGTTGTTGGTTTTTAACAACTCTCTCACTAAGAGCATTATCTACAGATCAGAAAAATGAGTATCCACAGGTAACTTTTAGAAATATAATTTGACAAGCCCCATTCTGGAACAGAAATCTGCATCGTGGCAAGATGTCCATGAGATTTTTATTCATGTAAAAATTTGAAGAATGTGTGTCAAGAACATCAATATATATTAAGATTGTTTTTTTCTGAACTAGTGTACCTTAAGCAACTATGTTTCTTTTCCCCTCCATCCTCTTTATAAGTTTCTATGCATGTGCCTCAATTGACCATAGCTTTCTAACAGAAAATGTATTGATTTTATAGATTTCCACTTGGATTCATATGTAGCAGGAATCATATTTAGCAAACGATCAGGCTATCCAAGACTGAGAATCCAGAACTGCAAACAGGTGTTGAGACTTGTATTTGCACACTTTAGGAGAAAAATTCAGGTCCTACAGAGAAATTAATTCCCCAGTTTATAAAAGGGTTATATAAGTTTCACGTACTGAATAGGAATCCATGAGAAATGAGGCCTCAATCAGTCAAGCTATGCAATACACAGCAAAGCAATACCGGTAGCATAGGGAGTTTTCCTTAGAGGGGCTATTTTGTTAGCACAAATTTCAAGTCATTTGCAAGCTGGTTAATTAATGTTCATTAATCCTGTTCTACCATGGAGCATACTTTGTTCTCCTACTATTGCAACAGAGAAAAATAGTTATGCCAACACTTTAAACATGAGACTATGCCACTAGCCTCAGATAAAATGCCTCAAGTAGAGCAGTAATGGGTCATAGCATCTTTTCTCAACCTCTTTGTGTTATTGATCCCTAAGCATCTGGCCCTGAGAAACAATGAGAAACAGAAGCTCAGACGAATCACTGAAAGAGAACTCCTTCAGCTGTGGTCTTTGAGCTTGGTGACCCAAGTATTTTCACAGGTCCAATTTATAGTCTCTGGAGCTGAAAATCAAATGCTTAAAATAACCCAGACACTTATTGATAGTTAACTTTAGAGTGTGTAGTTTTGTTGTCTAACAGCTAACAGAAAGTGGTTTGCAGTGGTACCACGGAGGCTGGTGGGAAGGACTATGGATAATTGGGATAGCTAGCTAGCTTTGAAGAGTAACTCTATTCTTCATTGTTCTTTGAGCATGAAGAAGATGCTCAATTGCTGTTCAATCAGCAATTGCTCAATCAGTTTTCTTCCCTGAAAATAAATTTGCCCAGTTTTTATAAGGTTAAATAAATAAGACATGGAAAGTGCTGGGGATAAGAGAGACAGCAATACATGGTCACCAGGGAAAAGTCAGCCCCTGACTGTTAAACCTGTAATACCATCATCATCGTCAGTGGGCAAGGGCACAAAGAAGATAAGGGAAATCTGTCCTCACCTCCCTGTTTGTTGACTCAGAAACCTACCTTTCAGGAGTTGACAGCTACTACTTTAGATGACAATCGTATCACACAGTGCTGTGCTGGGGGCTAAAGGGAGGTATGAGCATTAGATATTGAAAGGGAAGTAGTCACTGACTGAGTTTTGTTGGGAATATTATTGTTACCAATGAACCAGCTTTCCTAAGACTTCCAGACTGATCTTCCTCATGACCAAAGTTATACAAGGGCACAGCGTTCCTGAGTCAATCCAACACACAAAATGAAAATGTATCCAAAGGCCTCTCTCAGCCCCTGATATTTGGAGTTTTTCACTGCCCCTCCCCCACCGCCCCAATGATCCCCATTGGTGTGATAAGGAGCTATTGCTCAGCTGTCAACTATCATGTCTCAAATACTCCTTAAGACTTACAGTGTCTTGTGCAGGGCTGATATCCCATCTCCTATTTTCCTCTCCTGTTGTCCAATCATTTGTTAATGATACTAAAGTGTAACATACTTACCGGGTGTTGTGTCCTCTTCAAATATCTTCAGAACTGATTTAATACCATTTTATGGGCCTGTGCAACTCATCTGAACCCTTAAATCATTTTCCTCTACCCAGCTTAAAGCCTTTCAATTCTACACCTTCACTGATAAGGCTTAACATTATAACAGCTTAAGTCGTTCTTGCTCTTAGCCATGTATGGGCAGAAATCACTGTCATACAAGTTGCCAGTGCTTATCAGAAAATACATACATACATACATACATACATACATATATATATATATATATATATATATATATATTTTTTTTTTTTTTTTTTAAGGACATCACAGAGTACTAAAACAACCAGCATTTACAAAATTCTATTTTCATATTTAGGAAGTGTCTTTGAACAAGAAATAGCAACTGTAGCCAAGTTAGCTACAGCATAACTGTAGCTTCCAGCTACAGCTACAGCATATTTTCAGCGGACTTACTTTCAGAATAAACCAAGCCACACATGGATTATAATCCTGTTCTTCAAACCTGAATGTTGGAAAACAAACAAGGAGTTTTTTTTATATTATTCATCACTTCTGAAAGAAAGTCAAAAGTTTATTCCTTTTCCACAAAGCCAGTATTTTTCATTTCCCTGTAACTGTCTTTCCAGTTTTGTCTTTTAAGCATGTCAGTTATGACTCATTTCTCACTTTTTCGCAACATTCTAACTACAGGTCTATGTTTATTTTGTCATCACCTGTATCCTCTGTTCTCTGAGGGTGTTTTTTGTGTCATGTTCCTTATCAGAGCCCTTGCTACCCCTAGTGTAAGACTTTTCATATAGCAGACACTTGCTCAGTAGCTCCCTTAAAGTGACTGTGTGCACACCAGAAAGAAACTTCAAATATGCACCAAAAGTGTGTCTCTCCCCTTATAAATTATGGGTATGGGTAAGGCTATGGGTAAGTGTGCATGGCACTTTGAACTACTCCTGCACTCTATGGAATCTTCAAAAGGGTGGAGTCTCACTGGATAAACCTTAAAGTTTTATAGCCTGACCCTACTTCCTGTCTGTTCCCTGCTTCCTGAAAGCAGAACTCATGTGGCCTTCTCCTCAAGGTGCTGCTATCACCTTCCCCCCCCCCCATGATGGGCTTGCATCTCCTTGGAATTAGAAGCCAAAGTAAGCCCTTCTTCTCTTAAATTGCTTCTTGTTGGGTCACAGCGACAAGAAACATAATACAGTATGAATAGGCAGACTTCTAGATGACCCTTTCACCGCTGTCTCCTGATATTCACACTTATCTATGACTTGTTTATAGACAGTATGATTTAGAAAGGGCACCACAGGTGAGTGATCACATGTCTATGACACATGACATTGCGGTAGTCTCCCCTCTGTTTTGATAACATTGAGAAGCAGAATGCCGTGTTAGAAACAACATGGTAAGAGACTCTAAATGATTTCTAGAAACTTCAGGTACATTTCTACAAACTTCCTGGAAGAAATAGAAACTCTCAGTCCAACAAACACAATGAACTGAATTCTCCCAACACTTGAGTGAGTAGATTTGAAAATGAATCCTTTCTAGGAGTCTCAAAGAAGACTAACACTCTAACAGGAATCTTGGTGGCAGCTACAAGAAATTCCTTCAGAAGGTCACAGATCAAGTATGCTTAGAATTTTTGCTCAGACTGTAGGAAAATAAACATGGGTTGTTTTCAGCTGCTGAATTTGTAAAACAAATTTTAAGTGATAGTAGAAAACTGATATAGTAATTAATTCATGGCATATTGATCTCAATATATTTGTAAAGGGTTAGTAGGCATATGAGTCCTACTCTGACTATGAGGGCTTTTTTTTTTTTTTTCTAGTATTACATCAAAAGGATGAGTGAGTATATACCATGTGTGTCTTCCTGCTTTGGGGTTACCTCACTCAGGATGATCTTTTCTAGTTCCATCCATTTGCCTGCAAATGTCATGATTTCTTTGTTTTTAATTGCTGAGTAGTATTCATTGTGTAAATGTACCACACCTTTTTTTTAATCCATTCCTCAGTTGAGGGACATCTGGGTTGTTTCTAGATTCTGGCTATTATGAATAAAGCTACTATGAACATAGTTGAACAAATGTCCTGGTTGTATGGTTGAGCATCTTTCAGATATATGCCCAGGAGTGGTATAGCTGGATCTTGAAGTAGCACTATTTCTAATTTACTGAGAAAGTGCCAGATTGATTTCCAAAGTGGCTATACAAGTTTACATTCCCACCGGCAATGGAGGAGGGTTCCCCTTTCTCCACAACCTTTCCAGCATGTGTTGTCACTTGAGTTTTTGATCTTAGCCATCCATTCTGATGGGAGGTGGAATGTCAGGGTTGTTAGGGAGCCTGCAGAGACTGTTGAATCAACCAAGGGACATGCATAGACCCCCTTCTCAGATAGCCCACAGGCAGCTCAGTCTCCATGGGGGTTTCCTAAGAAGGCGAGCAGGGGCAGTCACTGGCATGAATTTGGTTGCCTGCTCTTTGATCACCTCCCTCCTGGTGAGGTGGTCTTACTAGGCCACAGAGAAAGAGGATCCAGACAGTCCTGATGAGACCTGATAGGCTAGGGTCAGATAGTAGGGGAGGAAGACCTCTCCTATCAGTGGACTAGGAGAGGCCCATTGGGGGTGGGAGAGGAAGGGAGGTGGGACCAGGAGGAGATACAGCAGGGGTACAAAGTGAATACAATATAATAAATAATAATAATAAAGAAAACAAAAGATGAGTCATAATAGTACTTTAAAATGTGCAAACACTGAGTAAGCATTGTATTTTTAAGAGAAACTCTACAAATACAGTCTAGTTTCATTCTTCTAATAACACCATGAAGGAAGTAATATCAGTATCTGAATTTTTGTAGCTATGGAAACCACTATACCTATTTTACAGATAAAGAATCTGAACATTAGGCCAGGGAAACCAAATAAGTAAGCAACATATGGCAATCTAGGCTATGCGGAGCTACATCATAAATGTTACAAGTGGATTAAGAACTATGTGTGTGTTATATCGATTGCCAGTCAAAGGAAGCATACTAAAAACATGTACAGCTGCCCAGCAGTAGTGGCGCACACCTGTAATCCCAGCACTCAGGAGGCAGAGGCAGGCAGTTCTCTGTGAGTTAGAGACCAGGTCTATAAAGCGAGGCCAGGACAGCCAGGGCTACACAGAGAAACCCTGTCTCAGAAATAAATAAATAAATAGATAGATAAATAAATAAAACACACACACACACACACACACACATCCCATACCTAAGGATGCTTCTTTTTAGGGGTCAGCTGGATACATTCAGCCTTTTAAAATTAGTAGTTGTTTGGTTTGTCCCCGCCCCGCACCCCCACCCCCACCCCGCGCATGATTTAGGAGATCAAACGCAGAGGCTTTCGACGCTAGGCAAGCACTCTCCTGCAGTTATTCAGTCGGTCCTACATTACTTAGGTTTAATGAAGTAAGCTAATTTTTATCTAAACACTGCCAACATATGCCAATCTAGGCTATATGACAGCACTGTATCTACTGCTGTCTCCCTTGATAAGTTGTTTCAATAACAAACATCCAGTGCTTACAATTTTCTAAGCCATCTTCTATGCATTAACACATAAAATCTAAATTAACAGGAAATGATGGGGCTGGAGAAATAGTCCACATCTAAGAACACTGACTGCTCTTCTATTAAACCCAGGTTCCTTTCCCAGCACCCACATGGTGGCTCACAATCATTTGATACCCCCTTTTGGCCTCTGTGGGTACCAGGCAGGAACACAATGCAGATATAGACACAGGCAAAAAAATTATATGCATATAATATTTCTTAATTTAAAATACAGAGATAAGTTTGTTGTTGTTGTTGGTGGTGGTGGTGTTTTTGTTGGTGGTGGTGGGTTTTGCTGTTGTTTTGTTTTGAGACAGTGCTTCATATACTTCAGACCGGCTTCCAACTCATTAAGCAGTTGAGCATGCCTTTAAGCTTTTTATCCTTGTATTTCCATGCCTGGAGTGTTGGATTATCAGGCATGTACCAACATGCCCTGTTTTTATATGAGGCTGGAGATGAAACTTAGGTAGGCAATACCTTACCCACTGAGCTATATCCCAGTCCTAAAGCTTTTTCCTCTAAAGACTTAGTTTATTACCTGTGTGTTCAAGTGAGTCCAGGTGCCTGCAGTAGCCAGAAGGAATCAGATTTCTTGGAGCTAGAATTAAAGGAGGTGCTGAGCTGCCTGACATGAGTGCTGGAAACTGGACTCAGATCCTCTAAAAGAGCAGTACATATTCTTACCTGCTGAGCCATCTCTCTGGCCCCTTCAGCTCGATTAACTTTAATTGATGGGCTTTTCCAATAAAATTGGGACTTGAAACAACCCAGGAAAATTAATTTTTGTTAACTATAATAGGAGCTAGTGATATCATTTCTGAGCATTAAAAAAACCATTGAATGGCTTGTGCAGAGATCATCATTAACCTCCAAGTCCTGCCTGGTCTACTGTAAATGGGATTTTTATGGAGCTTAGTTGTTCTCTCTCTTCTGGGCTGATCACAGTATCTACCATTGTGCCATTCTAACACCAAGTGGAGATACAAGAAAAAGAGTCAGGCCTAGTTTTGTTTCCCTCTATATAGCCTTTGCTTATTGGCTGATTTGAAGGGACATTAATTTAACCCACTCTCTTAGGAAGAAAAAATAATTTAACGTCGGATATTAGACAAGGCTCAGATAAACAGGAACATGTACGAAGTGAGTCCTTCACTCTGGAATATGACTTCAATCTGAATAAGGAAGGAGTAGGTATCTTCATTTGAGTATCAAATATAAATTGTATTCTTCTATCCACCACTGTCAAAACAATCGATATTTTGATACATGTGTGTCTCTGTATATAGTTCTTAACCACTTGGGTTATACAGGACAAGACTGGCTACTGATTGGTCCCCAGAATTGCCAGTACTGCCTTTCAACTCTTCAGAACCCCGTGTTTTCATCTCTGTGCGGCAGGGGCCTTTATTCAATTCTTTTTGAAAGCGTACAAAAATGATCTCCAGATTTGCATCACTATATATCTTAAACCTAATTCTAGACCAGCTGTCTTCAGCTTCCAGTTATTTACAAAACATTCCTAGTTGAATGCTCAATTATACCTTGAAATTAACCGCTTTGATTTGTAAGCTGTGAACATCATTAGAAAGCCTGGTAAGCCTTGTAGCCTTCAGCCTGTTCCCAGGAGACTTCTTTTGCTGTTGTTATTGTTGTTGTTTGAGACAGGGTTTCTCTGTGTAACCTTGGCTGTTCTGGGCTTGCTTTGTAGACCAAGCTGGCCTCAAATTCACAGAGATCCGCCTACCTCTGCGTACCAGAGTGCTCGGCCCTGGAGACCCTTGATGGGCGTTAGAATTTTCACTTTACCAGTGCCGAATGTGATTCTTATGACATAATAACATGTGTTTGGTTTAAACAATTACAAACACCCCACATTATCACATTTCCATTCTTAATGATTCGTGGTTTGCCATGAGAACTACATTACACCCTACCAGTGGGTGTTTATGGTATCAGGAAGACGTATACTCTAAAACAAATTCATGTATGTGTGAGTGTGAGCATGCTCATTCTCTCTTTCTTTTTGTGTGTACCTTTCTTTAAATATGTCTTGGGCATTAAAAATAATTATTATGTGTTAGCAAACAGCTGTCTAATTGGACTTAAGGTCCATGTAGAAAGAAGAAAATCATAGCTAATACTATAAACCTAGCCAACTGTCTGTGGCTAGTAAGGGCATGGATTTGAGAGTAGAACTATTACTGCTTTCTTAAATCAGTATAATTTCTGACTGCATTCTAAATACTTATCCCTGTACCACGAATAAGTGTAGCTTTTCAACCTCATCAAAGAAGCTTTCTTATATGGTACATAGAAACAATAACAGAAATGCACAACTGATAAAAATGCTGAGAACAAATGACCAGGGGGTGACCAGCCCTGCTTGATATCTCTATAATGTAATCCCTGCACAGAAGGCTCTGAGAACATCCCAGAAGAAGGTGTGGAAAGAGTGTAAGAGCCAAAGGACCAAGAAGTCTTCTGCAAGACTGTTTCTTCTAGGTATGACAGGGAAGCTGCACCCATGACCTCTCAACAACATGGTTGCTTAAACAGAATCTGAACAATGACAACACCAGTTGACATGCCAACATGGATGAGGGAAGCTTCACAGGGCCCTACCCATTGATGAAGAGCTACAATACTAGAGAGGGAGAATTAGCCTTCCCAGAGTAAGACTCCTTGTTGGTTACCTAATACTAAGTGGTCAACCCCAAAGATGCATGCATACAAGCAAGAGTAAATGGACTCATCATGTTGTGTTTGCGTATTTATTAATATATAACAATAGTAAGTAGAGCTCATGAGTATGAGGAATAGGAGCGGGAATGGGTGAGGTAAGAGGGTGGTTAGGAAGAGGAACAGTGAGGATTTAAAAATATTTATTAGCATCAACGTTGTTAATTCAATATGATTGATACATGATATGTGATGTGATGATATTTTGTGTGTATGTACAGGTTCATGTGTATATACATGTGTGCAAGCAGGGGAATAGGTGCACGCGGTGTGTGTGTATGTTTAGAGCATAGAGGTTAATGTAGTCCTCAGTTGCTTTTCATTTAAGTTTTGAAACAACATCTCTCACTGAGCTTGGAGAGCCTCTATTAGGCTAGGCTGGCCAGCCAATGACCGGCCAGCCAATGATAGACACCTGTCTTGTCTCCAGCCCGCCAGTACTAAAGTTACAAACTCTCATCCTTGTGCCCAACTCTTACATCAGATTTGGGAATCCAGACTCAGGTCCTCATGCTAGTGTGACAAGAACTTTACAGAGTGAGCCATGTCCCAGTCTATATATTCTGCTCATGGTGTTCCTTCTTATTTAGTAGCCGCTGTTTCTTCTTACAAGTAAAAGCTTTACTCCGTCAATTTCTTATTTGCCTTAAGGTACATCCCTTTTGGGAAAAGTTGTGTTTTTTTTTTTTTTCTCTTTGTTTTCCAGTTTTCAATTAGCTTCCTGAATACCTTTCAAAGGTGACCTATAAGTCTTTAAAAATAAATACCACGATGGATTTTTCAGATTTAAACATATACGAAATGCCTCCATTTATTTCTGTTATTATCCTCAGGGTTACTCACATTTTCCGATTTTCTTTCTTAGGTACTTTGAGTCTCTTGGCTCAGGTCTTAACTTTTGGTCAGTGGTATATATCAAATGTGCTATGTGCGATCAGCACCACTCAAACAGCCTTTGCCGCTGATGGCTAATCTGGCCCACAGGAAACTAGAAGGAGAATTTACTTATATATAAATTTTTGTCTAAATCTTATGGTTATGCTGATGTTCTGTAGATAGCTGGATATATGATTGCTCACTTAGGAAGTGATAGTTGAAGAAATGAAGGTTTAAGAGGCTAGAAACTAAACATCGGATGACAGAGTCTTGTGAATTTATTTTTAAGAGGCAACTGGTGCCCTTCATCAGATGAATAAAGTAGTTTAAATTGTTCAGCCAAGCAGCCCCCAAATCATAGTGGATGAGAGAATCCAAACCCTGATAGTCAGATTCCAAATATCATTATTCTCTGGCTACTGTGCAATGGTAATAAATCAGCTGCAATGTAGTTTCCATGGCAAAAAGCCATCCATGTTATCCCTGAAGTTCTAATCACTATAATAACATCCTAGCTAGATGGAATTTAGAGTCTACTTGGAAATCCCCATTGTCTGCAGCACAGAACTGAAGTTTCCACACTCCTTTCTTTGTGGAGTGTTAGGAAAGAAGTCAGTGTGTCTGCGTCTCTGACATCCATAGCACTTGCTTTGAAGGGGAATTCCTTAGTCACAGAGGCTTAGGATAACCTAGTAACAAGTGAGTCAGGGGTTTTGTTTAGCTCTTTGCTGTCTTATGCAACACTTACTTCCCTTGCCAAACACAATAAATCCATTTTTTTCAGTACCCAGCTATAATAGTTACTTTTCTTGTTGCTTAAATATGATACCTGACAAAATCAACTTAATTAAGAAAGCGTTTATTTTGAATTGCACTTGTAAGGGGCTGGTCCACTATGGTAGTGATGCCGTGGCAACAGCAGCCTGAGGCAGCTGACCACACTGCAACTTTCATGAGGAAGCAGAGAGTGATGAATGCCAGCTCTCAGCGTATTCTCTCCTCTTTATATTTAATCTAGAGCCCTAGCTCATAGACTAGTGCCCCTCATGCTGAAAGTAGGTCTTCCCACTCAAGCTAATGTAGATCCCTCATAGCCACAGTCAGGGCTTTGTCTCCTGTGTGCTTTTAGATACTGTCGTGCAGAGATTCGACATTAGCCATCATACAAGACACAGTTTTAGAACATCTCATAGACAAATGAACCTGGTAAAAATGGACATGGGTGGCTTTGAAGGAACACTAGACTTGACAAGGAGAAAGTATGACCAAGTCTACACTCTTCAATTCTGATCTTTTCATGGCTATAGAGGTCAAGGAGAGATTAAACAATATCATTTCTACATCAGGCTTTTAACCAGAAAGCCACAATATGAGATAATTTATAACAAATGACATGCCTGATTTTTCCCCCAAAATTATTCTAAGTTTTAAAATCTGATAGAGACTGTCCTATCTATGCTTAAATTATGCTTTCTTTAGAAATTTTCTTTTCTCTCCAAACCTTGTTCATTTCTCTATCCATTGTTTGCTTATTCTGTAAGCATGGTCTTTGCTCACAGTATCTCTTTGCATAGAGAGCACTGGCTCTTCCTACTCATGAGAACTTCAACTTAGACAGTATCATGTTCTTGCTTCCCAGCTAAAACCATTTCCTTTGTATTTTTTCTGATGCTCTGCTCATGACCTATCATATTGAAAGTACCTGTTTTCCTTTTGATTAAAGACTCTAAGTGAAGATAAATATTCTGTACGTGGTTTTATCCCATATACATAGGAGTTCAGAGTGAACTGTGTTTGTTTACATTTCCTTACACAAGAATCACTGTTCATATCTGAGCAGTCCAAATGTTCTGGTTATCTGTGATGTCTGAAACATCAAGGGAGTAAGTAGAACACTAGAGCATTTCAAAGGTATTTGACTCAGCCTTTACACATGTCTTCTGACACTTAGTGAAAAAACTCCCTGTGAGGCTGTGTATGCATTGTGGAAGGAAACTACACAGAGGAATTCTGTAAGTCTCATAAAGTTTCTAGGGAGATTGCCCCCTACTTTTAAGGTCCTGTTCTCTCTCCTTCTCCCTCTGTCTCTAAGCATTTTGTACTTTAAGCTATACTCTCAACAAGAAGGCCAAGAAGATGTCTTGAAATTATATGTTGCCTGACATAAATGTCTAGATCAAACCTATCATATTGAAATTTAATGAAATCTCAAGATGTAAATGCTTATAGGGAACCTGTATGCCCTGTGTTTACCTGAAGGGCATATGCACTCAGAAAAAAAGAGCAAAAGCTTTCTAATAGGGTCACTGAAATGTTCTGATCTGTTTCCCAAAGGAGGAAAAAAAAGCAAATTCGTTTGTAGGTTTGGATGATAGCTGATACTTTTTAAAAATGATTTAGGGATAATAAAGAAGGATCGTCTCATGGAGAGTTCATTGAGGGCTCTCTTGTGAAACCTCAGAAAAGCAAGACCATGGGCTAATGACGACTGGGTTTTCCGGGGATGCTTGCCTTGCTCAGTGCGAGAGTTCAGATGTGCAGTTTGTGTTTGAAAAGCTTCCCAGATAGGAAGAGAGACATTCAGAGAAAAGTCATTGGGCCTTGAATAATTTTACCACCACCAACAGAGACAAAAAATGGCCATCTATTTATATTTCTAAGAATTATTCTTTCTCATTGTGTTCATGAAATGTGGTTTCTTGAATGGCTAGATGAAATGTCATCCCTAAATATTTAATACTGTTGGGTTTCCAACTTGAAAAGAAGGAAAAAAAATGAAGAAAAGGAGAATGCTTTCTATGGAAATTCTTTGAATTTTTGATGCCTGTCTCCTTTGCTGAAGACAGTAAGTGGTTCTTAGCAAATTAATCAGGCTGTTACACACTATACTTTCTGATTAGCCTTTGTCACTCCTATCACCTGGGATCCTTTCCATGAATGTGTGGGGTGCCTTTTACAAATTTTGTGTGTGGGGATATATAGTAGGTGTTTAGTGGTGATATATCTTTCTTTCTCTAGCGCTACCCTGTGGATATTTTGCACTCTTGCAAAGAGCAGGGTCGGCTTCAGAAATACTTCATCCTGTCTCTGTGTCTCTGCATAGATTGCTATGCATGCCTTTATTAGGATGTCAGAATAATTGTACAGGATTTTTCCCCCTTTTTGTTTATTCCTTTCTCATATATTACATTTTGACTGCAGTTTCCCTTCTCTCCTCCCCCCCCATGATCTTCCCACCCCAACCTACCTTTCCCTCCAACCCTCCCTACCCTTATTACCCCTGTCAGAAAAAAAGCAGGCCTTCCAGGGACATCAACCAAACATGGCATAACAAGTTACAATAAGACCAAAAACATATTCTCACCTCAAGGCTGGACAAGGCAACCCAGTAGGAGAAAAAGGGTCCCTAAGGCAGGCAATGTAGTCAGAGATAGCCCTCACTCCCACTGTTAGAAGTCCCACAAGAACACCAAGCTAAACAATTGTAACCTATTTGCAGAGGTTCTACTTAAGACCCATACAGTCTCCCTGATCTCTCTGAATTGCTCAAGATTTTAAGATCATAGATCATAGAAATCAGATCAGGTGACTTCCAGTCTGTTATGATGAAGGCTAAATACTCAGAACACAGTGTGAGTGTGGTTTTCTGTAAGTTGGGAACAGTTTATCATTATGCTTTTAGACATTACCCATCAGTCTAATCTTACCCTCAAACTTAATGTATTTTGGGCATGAAGGATGCCATTTTGGTGACCAGGCTCTTGTCTTTCAGCACTCCCAAATCACCAGGAGATATTTCCAGCTCAGCAAAAGTTGGCCTCGAAATTCTCTCATCAGTTGTTGGTGGGAGATTTGCTTATACCAGTCACAACATCTCTTCAAAGTTGTTTGTAATTATTGTATAGACCCCTTTAGGCCTTTTTGCTGAAACAGTAGCTATTGCTGCTAAACCACAGCTGGACACTGAGTGGAGTAATCTCTGTTTATACTCTATGCCCTGTATTCTGACAAATCCCATTTATGTATCATGTGGCCTGTATTACCTTTCTCAGCAGTTCAGCCACCAGACCACACCTGTGTGCGCTGGGTTCTAAAAGAAGTTATGTTGTGACAGTGACCACGCGACTCAACTGTTGGAGGATATAATCACCTTTTAAAATGCAGGGACTCAACAGGGTACTTTCTAAAGTCTATCATGATTCCAAAATTCTGTTATTTTATATAACCAGGTGACATAAAATCTAAATGCAAGATATATCAAGATAGATGATTATATAACGGAGGTGGTTTTTAAGTAATATCAATTTCTCCATAAAATTATTTATTATGGCAGAATTCCGAATGCCACACTGTCCTCTGGGTGGAGAGAATGACCAGGGGATGATTTGCATAGTAGTTCTACGATACTGCTCATTTTCTATAATATTTTTAACATTTGTATCGTTATGGTATTACCATAAAGAAAGAAAGGGGGAGAAAGAGAAAGAAAGAAAGAAAGAATTCTGATACTGCTGAATGACTCTAAAAATTAAAAGATATGTTGTTACTCGGTATAGTTTTCTCCACAGTTAAACAGAGTGCTGCATTTTGCAAGACTAGTATAGCCAATATTGAACTGGCTTCCACTAACTATTTTTTATTTTGGATTTATGCTTGATTCTTCCTGTGATATTGAAATTCCAGCTTTGTGGGTAAAAATGATTGCTTGCAGGGTTTACTCTCTAATTCTATGCTTTGGTGTGAAGTTCTGTCTCTCTGCCACTTCACCTTTCCATCTTTCCTTTATTTTTCTCTATCTTTCTTATCCATTATAACCCTGGAATTTATCTTACTTTTAAATCAGACTTGAGGGAGATCCTTCAGGTGTCCAGACAGGGAAAAGCCCCAAAGAGTTAAGAATGAAACTTCCATTCAGACTGACCTTTGTCAACCTTGATAAGACCTGGGGAGTCAGATGTCAGGCAGTTCATTGCCAGCATATTTAAAACATGGTACAATTAAAAAAAAAAAAAGTTTTCTAGCATAATACAATTCCGAATGAGCAAGAAAACACAATTTTATCAAAACTCGGCTCAGGGTACATGTCATTTCTTCCAAGAAGATAGGGGCTACCTATATTAGCTTAAGGGCTTAGGGAAGGATTTGTCCTGGTCTTGGTCATACAAATAGTGTAGAGGTCATTTGGGCTATTGGCCATCTCAGGTCTTGGTGTGGGAACTTGGGGGAGATTCTGGCTGTAAATGTCATTTTAGATTACTAGCTACCTCTAGCCCTGATTGTAGGAGCTTAATATGGCCTGGCCCAACAGATCACCAGGCTGTTGCTCACTGTCAATTCCCAGCCTTCTAGATAGAAGAACAGATATTTCCTTCTTTGAGGAGACGCCATTATGTGATTAGCATTCCTGGCTTCCCTGAATGTTTGTGGGTGCAAAGACCTTCAAACTGTGCTCTCAACATAGTCTTTGTTTATAGATATCTGTCATGAAAAAAAAAAGGAACAAACTGGAAGCCTGGAGCATATCCTGGCTCAGGCTCTTAATGGGTTACTAGAAGGTAAAGAATAGTAACCTATTCTGTGTGGGAGAGATGGTGGAAGGAGCTGCTATCCTGAACTCCTTCCTCTCCTGCCCACCCCTGCCTACCCCAACCCACCTCTACCTACTCCTGTCCACTCTGTGCAGTCCTGCCTTTCCTTCTACTTTCAGTCTCTTGGCTTTGAAATTTTTCATCATACCAGCCTCGCCCAGAGCACTAAGAACATGAACCATTTTAACACTTAACTCAAGAACCACAGTAATCCCTTCATAAATCCTAGCCCATGAGGTGTGAACCTCCTCCTTCCAGAGGATGGGATTAAGCTCTGTTCAATGACAAGAGGCATATAAATCAAAATATAAGTTCTGAATATTATTCAATGAATATCAGCCAAGTGTCCTCTAAGCAAGCTTTCTGGCTACAGGGAATTTCCATATATTTTTGGTAGATTATCACCCTTATCTCCTCTGATAATCATATTTTAATTTTCTACCAGGACATTGGTTTCAAACTTTTTGGTATAACTTATCATATAAATGTCTTTAGCACCATGACCTAGTAAACACTGTGAGGCAGGTCATTGAAATTTTATAAAGTGATATTTACATTTCTTACCTTTGCTGCCCTCTGATATATTTCTTCTCTCATTTTTCTTTTTCCATACTATCCCTTTCTAGTCTCTTCAAAGAAAACAAAACTAAGAACAAAACTGAAGAGAATACTTCATTACAACTCAACATGTTTTCATGATTCCCTTAATTGTGTTTCCCATTGCAAAAAACAATTATCTACATAGCCCCCTTTTGTGCTGAAAACTTGTGCCCCTGACTGAACTGTCAGAATTCTTATATGGAAGTGTGGAGTATAGAAAGTGACACTAGAGCATGCAGTTCTGTGTTGGTGTGTGGAAAATGTTCTGCTATACAAACTCAGACCATGTTCTCACTTTCAATCTTGGTTTTGTGAGGTTATTTTTTCCCCTTGATGCAAGACCTTGATGCAAGAGGTGTTAACATCACAGCCTGGGGCTTCCATGATAATCTGTCACAGAGACAATGGATGAAATGGTCTCAGAAGGCATCACCTGAGCCAGCATCCAGCCTAGCTCTTCCCATTCCAGTTGTAAGGACTAATTATTTAATAGCAGGTTGGCAGGATCCTAACTGAGTCATCAGGAAAACATGGATAGATAGGTGTTAGGCTAGTTAGTTTTTGTCAACTTAACACAAACTAGAGCCACTTGGGAAAATGGATCCCCAGTGGAAGAATTGCTTCCACCAGATTAGCTTATGGCCATATCTGATGTGTATGGGGAGGGGTAAGGGGAGGGTGGTTCTTAATTAATGATTGATGTCATGAAATTGATGTAAGAGAGTTCCACACACTGTAGGCTAAACCAGCTTAGGACAGGTGGTCCTGAGTTTTATAAGAAAGCAGGCTGAGCAAGCCATGGGGAACAAACCAGTAAGAGCCATTCCTTCATGGTCTCTGTTAGGTTCTGCACTGGTGAAATAAGCCAATTCAAGCCAAATTAAAAGTAAAAAAAAAAAAAAAAAAAAAAAAAGGCAGGTTTATTTGGGAATGGACTCCTGGGCCAGTTCACCAGCCTCAAGGAATAAGACTAGAGAAAGTAGAGGACAGAAAGTTTTTTTATAGAGTGTAGTCAAGGGAAAATGACATGTCTGCCTCATTCTGGGCTTGTGCCCAGGTATGGCTACCTAGGGCGGGGCTTGGGGTATCTGACAACTTCAGGTGAGGGGAGTTGGGATCAAGGTCAGGAATGTCAGGAATGTGGGGTCTGGGCTTTGGCACCTTTTTTTCTATTAGGAGGCTTTCTGGGCAGCTGGGTTGGAAAAGGAGAAGGGGAGTCTGGAGACTCTAACCAAACAGCCTCTACTTCAGTTCCAGTCTCCTGCCTTCTCTGAGTGCCTGTCCTGACTTCCCTCAATAAGGAATTATGGCATGCATTCAAAAGCCATACAAACCCTTTCCTCTTCAAGTTAATTTTGGTCATGATACAGGAGGGCACAGACCACTGGAACCAGAACCATTTGTGCTGGTAGGTCTGGGGCATACACAAAAGCAAGTTGAACAAGCCAGTGAGAAAATGTAGTAAGTTGTATTTCTCCATATTTTCTTCAGTTCTTGCCTCCAGGCTCCTCCTTAAATCTTGCTCTGACTTCTTTTCATGATGTACTGTATGTTAGCATATAGGCAGCCTGCTTCTAGATTTCCTAGAACCTATGATGTCATCACGTACCACCACCAGGTAAGCACCTGGCAGATGTGTGTCAGCTGTGCACCAGATATAATGGATTTACTGCACGCTCTCTCTCTCTGCTTTGGTTTCTCTGCCTCCCCATCTCCCCATCGTTCTCTTTCTCCGTATTTCTCTCTCTTTCTCTCTCTCCATATAATAAATTTCTTTCATATTAGATCTGTTATGTGGCACATTTTAAAAATATATTATTACACTAAATGCTTGTAAGATGAAATAAAGCCTTTCTCCAATAAGTTGTTTTTAATTTGTGTTTAGTATAGCAACAGAGAAACATAAGTAGGACACATGGACAGGAAACTTCATTAAGAGTAAAAATGGCAGAGATAGGAGAGAGAAAAAGACTAGAGAGAGGAGAGAGAGAAAGAGAGAGAATGAGCCACCATGAGAGGAATGATGTAGAGTTAGGAATGAAGAGCCTTTAAATCCTGTTAAAACAGGAAAATATTTACTAAGTTTTCAGGGGTTAGGGAAGTTTTACATATTATTTAATGTAGAACTAAATGTAACATAAATTAAGCGTTGTTAGCCACAACTTCAAGGATTGTTTAACCTCCTTTTCTACATTAAGGAAAGCTCTCTCTCTCTCTCTCTCTCTCTCTCTCTCTGTATGTGTGTGTGTGTTTGTTGTGTGTTGTGTGTGTGTGTGTGGGGGGGGTGACCTAAATTATCATGCTATGGGACCTGGTTTGTTTCTTAGAGTGACTGCTGTCTTAAACGGTCAGGATGTGGTCTAACAAAGAGGATTCCATATTTCCTTTTGCTGACTGTTTTATGACACTAACTCTGGATACATCATGGGATGTAGCTGTCAAAAACAACTTCAGTGAAGAACTTCCCACCTTACAGAATGGAGCATTGCACTGAAGAAAGTTTAGCTGACTACTGAAGATGATGTGCACAATAAGACATAGTGCCAGATTTAAGGAGTTTATTTGATTTCAAAACTGATGGCTTATGTATCTTGTTATCTTTACTAGAATGACATAGAAATAAGAGTTTTATGCAAGTGATGTTAATAGTTCATGGAAAGTGGTCCTAGATAAGGGAACATCATCACACTGCAAAAAATATAGTGAGCATATGTAGGGTTCCCTGGGCATGAACAAGGAGTTTGCTTATGTGATAGAACAAAAGGTTGGAGAGCTAAGCTTGGCCCAGGCAATCATGGCATTCATTCTCTTAAGATAATTTTATTTTATTTTTAATTAAAGAGAGGATATTCTGTGAGTCTAGAAAATACTATCCTTTCCCAAGGCTGAACGGATAATCACTTTCACCTTCAATTATGTATCTCCCTAAAGAACGAACAATATTTAATGAACTCCAGGTGCATGCCTTAAAAAAAAATCTTTCATTTTACTAACATGTGCCCTCTAAAAGTAATTTTCTTCAGTGTAAGGTGGGTTGCCAATTTTGTAGTGTTGCATTTTTGTGTGTGGGGGGTTGGGGAAGGTGAAGAGAAAAGTATTGTTTCTCATTTAGTTTTCAGCATTATAAAAGCTTATGTCTCCATTTCCTCCAAAAACATCTGTTAAACTACAAAGCTGATTCAAGCAAACAAAGGAACTTGAAAGAGAGACCAAATGCTCTGTCTCCAATAAGACGTATTTAGCCTGGCTCTAATTGACATTCATATGCATTCAAAAGCAATTAAAGCCTCACAAAAGCAACCCAGCACAGGAGTCTGCAGCTCTCTTGTTTTTAAGCTTTTCAGAGCTCAATTTCAAGCAGGAAGGGCCTGCGGAGTCTGTTTCTATTAGTTGTATTTGGAACTCAGTAAGGCAGTAAACAACCTTCTCTGGTGCTATTTTTTACCCTTTTGGTATGTCCCAGAGAAGGATTAAAGACGATTTTTCTACCACCACAGATACCAATCTAAAATAGTCTCCTCTCCTACAGGTTTTATCACATCCTCCTAAGCCTTTTATGACACTTACAACTGTCAAGAATTATTTGTTGACTTATGTATTGTTTGCCACTACATTACAGCATTGATTCAAAAGGGTAGGATTAGTAGGTACCCCTTACGTGCTGCAGACCTCACTACCTTGCCCACTGTTGATATTTGATGAATTTTTTTTTAAAGAATACACATATAAATGAATAGAATTTCTCTTCCAAAATAATAGACATTACAGTCTAGGCTTGCTGAAGCCTTAAGTTAACGGTACACTTCAGTTTTCTCACCTGCTCCTCAATATCAAACGTCTTAACTGTGGTACACTAATTTATGAAATTTAATTTCAGATACATTAGCTAGCTACTGATAACAACCCTTCCAGCTTATGACCTGTCTAGCACTGCAAAAATGAATATTCTATAACATTACTATTTATTTTCAAAAGTCTTTTTTTTTTTTTTTTTTGTTATGCTGTAACGTAAAAATAGCGGAAGAGCTAGAAAGGCAACACACCATGAAAAGCTCTGGATGCTCTTCCAGGAAGCTTGGATTCAGTTTCCAACAGTCACAAGGAAGCTTACAGGCTTTTGTAACTTCAGTTACAGGTGGTCCAACACTGTCTTCTGCCCCTGAGAGCACCAGGCAAGCAAAACCTACATACAAGCAAGCAAAACATGCATGCTTTGCACATTTAAAAAAATAGTGCAAAGGAAGCTCAGATAGATTATCCTTCAGATGAGCAGTCTTAGGAGAATTACAGCACTATGGCCATAGACAGTCATTTATTGCTGCCGTGGACAGCATGAGGGTCCTGAAAGAAAAAAACCTTCAGTTTAGAGAAACAAAGGGAATTCCTTGCCTTTGGAGGTTTCAGGACATGGGGGCATTCCACACCATGTAACCTAGCCCATCACCTAAAAGCAGTAGGCAATGGGTGCTAGATAAAAGTAGAGTTATAATTATAATTCAATGTTGTCTCTGAGTTGGGTATCAGGAGGCTGAATTTGCAGCTGTAATGAGTTTGAGGGGAGGGCAGGAAAATACAAGACCACAGCAGAGTAGTTTATCAATTCTGTGTCCAGAAAGGGAGAGGCTACAGCAGGGCACATAGCCTGGTTTCTTAGAGAAGGAGTCAGAAGCTAGAAAATCTGTAGCTCAACTTGTTTAAGAAACAGAAATAGAAAATCACATTAATTTTCCTTTCCTATCCTCTTCCTACCTGATAGAAAAGATGACTCATGTGGTCAAGTGTTGTTGACATGAGCATGAAAACCTAAATTCAATCCCCAGAACCCATGTAAACAAACACAAAATCAATCAACCAACCAACCAAACAAACAAACAAGAAACCAGGCTCTGGATCAAAAAGAGGAGAGAAAAGGGCATCTATTAATTTTCTGACTTAATTTGCAAGATAACCTTTTTGTAGATGTTGGATTAAGGATAGAACAGGCAATGTTGGGTAAGCAAGTCTCTATCTTTGCAGTCCAGCCTAAAATCCTGGTAGGAGGGATGTGTCTTTTGGAGGCAGTGTCTCAGGAATGCTAGAGAACAGTCACTCAGAGGTTGATCAAAGGTAACAGGAGTGTCTACAGGCCACACAAAGCGCTTGTGCACCTTGGGGTGGTCTAACAGAGTAAGTTAGCTTCCAAATGCTCATGATGAGAGGACTTAAAGAAGGAAGAGCCAGGGTTACCTGGCTGTGTTACCAACCAAACACAAAGGCCAGGTTTCTAATGTTTCAATAGGGAAGAAGGATCAGAGACAAGGAATCAAACCGCTTGACGAGGTGATAGCTCTGTGGAAGTAAAGGGATGTGACCTGAAGGCACATAGGACAAGTACATCATCATACTAAGAGCCAGCCCAGGAAGTAGCCATAAAAAGGCTGTGGCTTAAACATTCTTTTTCCTTTATTGTTTCTGCAACGGCAGTTATTTAAATTTTGTAGAGATTTGAACCAATATATGGAAAAGGGAGAGAATAAAATTTGAGAGTTATTTTAAAAATCTGAATGCAGTTATGCTGTAAACCTGAATTGACTGAGAAGTGCTTAAATGGGAAGAAATTTACCTGAATGCAGCTTGATATCAGTTTTCTGCTATGAGACAGAAATGGGAGCTTAATGATAGAAATTATATTTGACTATAGAAAAATAAGTTACATTTTTTGCATATATCAGTTTGTGATTGTAAATTTGAATCCATTTTTATAGTCCTAGCAGTTTAATTTTTCTCTTATGATTTCAATTCTGATTATTTCTTTTCGGAAAAAAAATCTACTGTCACTCATTTGTATGTCTCCTGTATTTTTCTGAATCATTCATCATTCATCCAGTAAGAAGCTAGTTGTTCAAACAAAACAGGAAAATCAAGAGAAAAGAAATGCTTATTCACTGTAGTTAAAGGTATTTCGCACCTCTGTCCTCTTTTCCTGCCGTAGCTTAAGCTGTGTTTCTCTTACTTGAAACAACTTCTTCCTTCCACTGAATCAAATACTATTGATCAAGGATTCACTCGATCACACCACCTCAGTTCAGTTTTCCTGTTCTTCAAGCTCTTATTATATTCCCCTCCACTAAACTCTTGAAAGATGACCAGTCTACACTTAAAAGAACTGAATGATAATGGCCAGTCCTCATTATTCTCCTAATGATTTTTCTCTTCTATTATTAATTAGACTCTGAACTTCACAAAATCTTTATAAAACTTTAAATAGAAAGTTTTGGTTAAATGGATAAGAATCACTAATTCAGAATTAGAATGAAGAAAATTTGTATCCTAAAATTGTTCTAGGTAAATCCAACCTCTCAACCAACTACTTTCAAAAGATGTCACCCAACCAGACATATCCTGAGAACCCATAGTAAGTTCAAAGATGTTTTAGTCATTTTTTTCCATTTATCCATCAACTGCCATTTATTATTTCTTGTTTTTTTTTAATTCTTGTCTCATATAGTACATCTCAGTCACAGTTTTTCCTCCCTCTTCTCTTCTTAGTTCCTCCCAATCTTCCTTTTTCCCCAGATACACTCTTTCTCCATTTCCCTTCAGAAAAAGGCAAATCTCCCAGAGATATCAACCAAGTATATCATATCAAGTTGTGATAAGACTAGGCACATCCCCTATGTTATGATAGGACAAGGCAATGAAGTAGGAAGAAATGGGGTCCCAAAAGCAGGCATAGGGGTCAGAGACAGCCCCCACCCTCCCTATTGTTGTCCCACAAGAACACCAAGCTATACAACCATATGTGCAGAAGACCTAGGTCAGAACCATGCAGACTCCTGATTGTTACTTTAGTCTCTTTGAGCCCCTATTAACCATGATAAGTGTGTTCTGGGGGTCAGGTTCTTGTGTCCTTAACTCCTCTGGCTCCTACATTCCTTCCTCCCCATCTTTGCAGGATTCCCTTAGCAGTGCCTAATGTTTAGCTATGGGTCTCTGCATCTGTTTCTATCAGTTGTTGGGTGAAGCCTCTCTAAAGGAGACTATGCTAGGCTCCAGCCTACAAGTATAGCAGAGTATCATTAGAAATCATTTCATTGACTTTTTTCCCGCCAGTTATATTTGATTTTTATCCTAGGTCTCTGGGTTATCCATTCTCTGTTTCTTGGCCCTCCAGACAATGCCAGGCATGGGCTTCCTCTTGTGGCATGGAACTCAAGTTGGACCAGTCATTGGTTTGCCATTCCCACAATTTCTATGCTGCCACGTTGACCCCAGCACATCTTAAAGGCAGGAAAAACTGTAGGTTGAAGGTTTTGTGGCTGAATTGGTGTTTCCATCCCTCTACCAGAAGCCTTGCCTGGTTACAGGAGATGGTGGCTTCCAGGAATGTAATACTAGGGAGATTTCTGTAATATCAGAGTTTACATTCCTAGTTCATGTGTCTTTTACTTTTGAGTCTAACACAGTCATATCAGTTTATCAAGCCCATGCCTTACCCCTTTCTAGTCTCTTCTCCCCAGTTAGACCACTTCAGAGTGTTCACTGTAAAGGACCAAGGGCATATTGAGACCAAAATCCTTTCACAGAATGGGGGCTGTCAAGTAAAGTTGACAACGTGCTTGCTAGGATCACTGTCTCCAGGTGTTACAAGGCTTCACAGATTGACCTGATTGGAGTCATGAGGGATTGAGGAAAGGGCATGCACACATAGGGGTGAACAGAAAAGCTGGGAACTGGGTGGAGTAGGCTCTCTGACGAAGAAACCACACCACTCTGGAAAGTCAGCATGTTTTGTTATATGCAGTTGAACAGGGAGGTAGGGTTGTTGCATACAGCTGAGCCAGTTTAGCTAATCTCAGTGGGAGCAGTCTCTGCAGGGAAGCAGTTGTCAGGCCATAAACATCAGAGAGGAGAAAGCTATGAAGGATATTTTAGGCACACACTGTTATCATTTACACTAGGACCCCTTAGGAAGGCTCTGCCATCCCTCTGAGCCTCACCTGGGGAAGGCTTTGCCACTTTCCAAGAAGCTGAAGTGTTGGGCTTCTTGACATAGCTGAGCCCATGACAAACAATGCACACTCACTCAAGACTTAACTCACTCCCTATATTCAGGAGTGTAAAAGTTGTGTGAGGTTGAAATTTGAAGACTAGAATGAAATACTATTTTCTTCCAGGTCTTTAGCTTGAATCTCAGGCATTTGACTCCACTTTGGCCCTGAAGACTTTTTGATGTTCTGCCTGTTTAGTTAGGGATGTTTTACTGGCATATGCAAATTAGATATTCTCTCAACTCTCTTTTTGTAGACATTCTGATGGGTGATGGAGATGGATCTATACCTATTGTTTGTCTGTAACTTCACCTCTTACTTGGCCTGGCAGGTTTGATGAAGAAATGTCATTTGCACATTGGCAGATTCCTTGATGGTTCCATTGTAGTATCAACAGCAGAAGGTGACTCTCCAAGTCTGAGGTTTTGTTTTTCAATGTTTGTTCTCATTCTTTACTTTCTTGTTCATATTGTCACCATCTTTTTTCCATTTCTTTTTGCATGTTTGACCAAATCTCTAGCATTTATTATACTCAGCACAAAGCAATCTCTATCATTTCTTCTGTTTGCTGAGATGGTGTGCTAGCTTTTGAGATAATTACAGGAACTGTTTTCCATTTAACCTTCAATCTTCCATCATATCTCTGTGACCTGAGTCTTCAAAGGTTCTGCCCTTCTCTTTCCATGCCTTACATTTGAAAAAGTCTGTCCCCTTCTCTCCCCTCCCTGGGCCCCGTTTCATAAATAATGACATGCTGATTTGGATTACCAGTGAGTTATGGCAAATAAAATCTCTCTTTAGTGGCAAGAAAGAGACCTGATCTGTGGAGACTCAGTTGTTGGGATACACTGGCAATTCCTGGAACAGGCACAGTTGTATCAGAAAGTGTCCATTCAGGACTTGTGGGTATCTATTACATTGAACAAAGATGCCCCAGAACACCAAAGGCAGTCAGAGCTCCACCAAGCAGTTTTTAACCAGCAGCAATGAACTGTGGAGGTGTTTAGAAATCAGCTTTCCATTCTTTACTGACATGCATGGAAACCGCGCTCTTCAGACATATACTGCCACTGTGGCAAATCCCTTCTACTAACCTTCTCTGCTGAAACACATACATTTTTATTTTTCTGCTTGAACTCTGTCAGGTTGGTCAAACAGTATCTATGAATTTAGGAAATGATCAAGTCCTCAAAGCTAAGATCCTTTTGGATCTCACAAAGAGGATGTGAATTGTGTCTGATCTCTACTCTCCGGCATCCTCCAGACCAGGCTCAGGCAAATATTCTAGGTTCATGGAGCAAAAGAGATAAAGAGATGTGGTATTTTGTTGTTGTTGTTTTTTGAGACAGGGTTTCTCTGTGGAGCAATGGCTGTCCTGGAACTCTGTAGACCTGAGGCTGCCTTTGAATTCACACTGCCTCTGCCTGAGGTGTGCTATCTTTAGAACAGTAATCGTAAGTCTTCTTTGTTGGTGGTCAAAAAGCTTAGATTCTGGTAGGAACTGTAAAAGCTGCCTAAACATTTACTTAGCCGTAAAGAAGATTTGGTTTGAGAGGTTCGGGTCTGGGCAATGTGAGAGGTACAAAGTTGATTTAGGGTGCTATTAGGAAATCGGATCCTTTCGTCTTTATGTCTGGTCGTCTGCCCACGTAGCTGTTGTGTTTGTCTGATCTGAAGTTCTGCCACCTTTACTTTTTGGAGGACAGCGGTAGAAGAAAGCAGAGTGGTCCCCACAGATCCCGCTTACATCCCACTGCTCAGAGATGAACCAGAGTGCTTCCTTTGAAGCTGAAAAAAAGAAAATGGGAAATTGAGTTTTTAGATATTTTTTAGCTCTGTAAGTAGAGGCTGGCAAGAGAGGAGGCAATTACACCACTCATTATGCAGATACATGGGCCCATTATATTACATGGGTGCCCCATGGCAACTGCTGCTCTCGGGCCCCACTCTGTAGCATTTATGGTACCGGTGCAACAGGCTGATTATGTATTGTTCATTTAAGTAGAGCCTTAAGTTCTTCATTATTTGCTTTCTATATTTGTACAGAAAGGAAATTTCATAAGTTCAAAGGGGGCAGAGAACAAAGCAGGCACACGCTAGCATACTTAGCCACCCATTCGGTAGCGTTTGAACTTTCCTGACGATCATTTACCACGCAACAGTGACTCTCTTCTGTATTTTCACCACTTGCTACAAGGTCACCCTTGAAGAGCTGCAAGGCAAAATTGCTGAAGTCTTTAGCACAGTGCTTTACCCTCCTTCTTAATTAGCTGCTGGGAAGGAGTGGAATTGTTTTGCCATTCCTGTGTCCCCATTTAACTCATTGGGACTTGGCTCTGCCGGTGGAGAAAGGGCTGGGGATAGCTCTTGATGGCACAGTCTAATGAGGCTCTCAGTAACATAGTGATGCGATTAGACCTTATAGCATCTCAGATATGCAAGGAGGCAACCTGCACAATGCTGTGAAAACCTGGAGCAAGAAAAAGGATTTAGTGATTGTGTTTTATTTAACTAAGATGAAAGCAGCAATCTTCCCATCAGGCACTATTTATGATTAATTAAGATAGATTTCGCAAAGCAATCTAAGCTCTTTGTGCTCGAATGGAGGCACGCTAACAAGAGAGGACAATCGTGAAGCTCAATCTGAACAGTAATAAGCCTGGCCTCAGCCCCACCAGCTAAATCTCATCTCGGTGACATTCAAGGTTTGGCAGCCGCCCCCAAGCCTCATCACAGATGCTAATAGCAAATCAACGGAAATGGATGAACAAAGTGCCAAACCTACAGCGATTCCTACCTTTTTAAAAACCTCTCTTCCAATTTTCTGGAGATTTGCCACGGGTGGATGAACACATGAATGACATGCATGTGAATTCAAAAGGTAGGCTATCACCACACTTCAAGGTAGGATTCAAAAAAGACTAGAGTATGGGAAGGAAAGGGCAGCAAATGCCTGGAAAAAACAGAGTTCACAGAGGTCCCTGGTAGGAAGCATAGTTACATATTCATTTAACACCCATGAACACCTCCAATCATCACTCGAAGGAGGATAATTTGGTCACATGAATGTGTTTTGAGGTACAGAACTAATCTAAAACATAACAAAATAAATGACAGTAATAATGTAATAGTGACCTTCTTGGTTAAAAAATAAAAACTTCTATAGACTATACCATTTGAGTTTTTCAAATTATTTCCATAGATCTAGGTTTACAATTCAGTCACTTCCTTGTTACACTGTGGTATCATTTACTGACATAGAAATCACAGTCTTCTGGTAGACTGTACTGCTTCTGTGTTGCGTTCCCTAGATTAAATCCTCTCTGTAGAATTATACACTTTCCAGCCAAGCTAATCATTTTGAGGAATATGGGAGAAAAGATTCCTTTGTCCAATCTGCTTCAAAAATACAGATAATATTTCCTTTTTAAGTCTATTTTCTGTCTATTGACTGATCACTGAGTATGTGTAACTGTGTTTAGTAAGGTTGATGGATACACACTTGCTCTGCTCTCATTTCTGTTGTTGTGACAATTAACCCTGGCCAGGAGCAGCTCTGAGGAAGTGACGATTTATTTGGCCTATAATTCCAGGTCATAGTCCATTATGGAGAGGACCCAGAGAAAGAACGTTTTGAAGACAGGCCCTGTGTTGGTCCACAAAGCACTATCCCTGACCATGAAACTCATTCAAAGCCAAAGAAGTACGACAGGAACCATGAAGGATGTTGCTTGCTGGATGACAGACAGGTTTAAGCTCAGCTAGCTTTTTCATATAGCTCGGGACTACCTGCCTAAAGGATGCTGCCATCCACCATTGGGTGGATGCTCACGCACCACTTAACAACTGAGATGATGCTGCACATACGTGTCTACAGGCCAATCTGATCTTGGTAATTCTTCAACTGAGATTCTCTTCCTAGGTAATTCTCTATGTCACATTAACAGTTAAAGCTAGCTAGGACAACAGCAAACATTTAGAAACACATGTTCTGACTGCATGAACCTCAAAATTATATTCTATTCACGATTCAGTTTCATTATTGTTGTTATTATTTATTTGTATCCGTACAAAGGTCTGAGGTCAGAGTTTTCTACCCGCGAGGCGAGTTCTATAGCGCTGAACTGCATCTCAGATCTTTATATTATTAAAGAAGAAAATTTGATACATTGTGCATGCTAGCCTGGGATTTGTGATCATCCTGCTTATACTACATCAAGGATAGAATTACACACATCCACTTACATGCAAGTTAGACGAGGAAGAAGACCATAGTGGTGTGCATACAGTAAAGAGTAGCCAGAGTCCTGAATATCTTACGCAAGACCCACCGGTCATGAGAGCAATAACAGAAACTCTCCAAGGCAAAGGGATAGGAAAGTTATTACATGAATAACAAATAGAAGCAACCTGGAAGTGAATAAAGAGTGGAAAAGAGTGTTCTGGAACTATGTAAGACCCTATGGGAAAACTTAGAATCCGGAGAAATAGAAATATTCATGAAGCAAAATTCTTTCTTATGGCTGGAGACAGTGTGTGAAAAGGGCAGGGGAGAGAAATTTCCACAGAAGAGGAAAAGGATCTGCAAGATCCACATCATGATTCCTTTGAAGTATCTTAAGGAGTTTGGATGTATCCTAAAATATTTTTAAGCAGATATGTACTTTGGTCAAATGTGTATTTTTTGAAATGAAGGAAAGAAAAGATGGATGTATATGGTGAGTGAAAATGAGTGGAAGGAGATTGATCCAGAGATTCTCCCAGGTGTAAATACTGTCATGAGAAGCAAGAGAGAGGTAGGTGGAATTATGGTGGGGTTATTGCATGTCAAGATCAAGAAGTGTTTAAAATTTACAAATGTAGCCATTAGTGATGTTTGTGAGTGACTTTATGAACAGCTTAAGAATGGGGTCTATGATGATGGTGTTCTTTGAGGTAGGAAATTAAATACAAGGAACTTAGGGCCTGGGATAGAGTGTGTGAATTCCATTTTAGTTTTATGTTGTAATTTTAAATCTTTTGCTTGTACATTTCTGTGTGTGTGTGTGTGTGTGTGTGTGTGTGTGTGTGTGTGGTATGCAAGTGTGTGTGTATATATATGTGGTATAGGTACATTTGCATACACGTTGTCATCAGCATAGGTGTGTGTGTGTGTATGTTGCAGGTTGACTTTGGATGTCCTCTTCAATCACTTTTTATTTCATTTACTGAAGCAGAGTGTCTTGCTAAACCTCGAGTTTTTTAAGTTGGGTACTCTTTTTTATGTTAATTTTTTATTACACTTTATTTACTTTGTATCCCCCCTCTTTAGCTTCCTCCCTCCTCCCCTCCCAATCCTTCCCTTTCTCCTCCTTCTCCACGGATGCCCCTCCCCAAGTCCACTGGGAAGGGAGGTCTTCTTTTCCTTCCTTCTGATCCTAGTCTGTTAGGTCTCATCAGGAGTGGCTGCATTGTCTTTCTCTGTGGCCTGGTAAGGCTGCTCCCCCCTCATGGGGAGGTGATCAAAGAGCAGGCCAATCAGTTCATGTCAGAGACAGTCCCTGTTCCCATTACTATGGAACCCACTTGGACACTGAACTGTCATGGGCTACATCTATGCAGGGGTTCTGGGTTATCTCCATGTATGCTACTTGGTTAGACAATCAGTCTCAGGGAAGACCCATGTGTCCAGATCTTTTGGATTGGTTGCTCTCCTTGTAGAGCTTCTGTCCCCTTCAGATCTTACTATTTCCCACTTCTTTCATAAGATTCTCTGTAATCTCCTCAAAGGTTGACCATAAGTCTCAGCATCTGCTTTGATAGTCTGCAGGGCAGAGCCTTTCAGAGGTCCTCTGTGGCAGGCTACTAACTTGTTTTGTTCTCTCATTCTTCTGATACCCATTCTCTTTGCCTTTCTGGATGGGGATTGAGCATTTTAGCAGAGTTCTCCCTCTTGTTTAGTTTCTTTAGTTGTACTGATTTTAGTAGGTTTATCCTATATTATATGTCTATATAAGTGAGTATATACTGTGTGTGTCTTTCTGCTTCTGGGATAGCTCACTCAGGATGATCTTTTCCAGTTCCCACCATTTAACTGCAAATTTCATGATTTCCTTGTTTTTTATTGCTGAGTAGTATTCCATTGTGTAGATGTACCATACTTTCTGTATCCTTTCCTTAGTTGAGGGACATCTTGATTGATTTCACCTTACACCCATCAGAATGGCTAAGATCAAAAACCCAAGTAACAACACATGCTGGAGAGGTTGTGGAGAAAGGGGAAGCCTCCTTCACTGCTGGTAGGAATGTATTTACAACCACTCTGGAAAGCAATCTGGCACTTTCTCAGACAACTAGGAATAGCTCTTCCTCAAGATCCAGCCATACCATGGCTAGGCATTATATTCAAAAGAGGCTCAAGTACACAATAAGGACATTTGCTCAATCATGTTTGAAGCAGCTTTATTTGTAATAGCCAGAAGCTGGAAACAACCAAATTGGGTACTCTTGCCAGCTTCCAGGTTCCTCTGACTCTGCCTGTGAGGGCTGGAATTTCAGGATGAGCACTGACACCCACCTGTACGTTTCCATGCTTTCTGAAGATTGTCCTCACACTTGCGCAACAGATATCTTATCTGTTGTACTGTCTCCCCAGGCTACCTGGGTACCTTTTACAGAATGTTAAAATTTAAGTGTGAGTGGGTATTCAAGCAACTTTCAAGTGACTAACCTCATAGACAATGCATAATTCTAGTCCTATGCCTGACTGATAAACTCAGAGCTAGACATGCTTATTCATCTATGATAAGCCTACACGTGTTAGAGAACACAAGGTGTTAGAAGGACACCTACATAGGAGTTTAAAGTATACCAACACTGACAAGCTAGGGAGAGAAAGAAACCTGGAAAGTGTCTGAGTATCAAGAAAGCATTAGTGGTGACCTTGGTTTTAAACGAGAGATTATAAGACTAATTCAGGATGTTGAGATATGAAAGGGGAGAAAAAGTTAGTTGATTTGTGCTGAAGTGTAATTTCTCTTTAAGAACGGAGAGAGCTTAATATAGGCAGACTGATTTGGAGGTTATGATAATCCAACCTGGGGATAAAGTTTATCTTTGAATAGCTCATGAAAAGAGGATTTGCTAAGCAAAGGAAGGAGGTTAACACATTTGTGGAGAGGCATATTTAACCTACTAAGGAGAACAAAGTATTTCTCTGTACTCCAACAGCAGCTGTTTGCAGAAGCACCCTGTGATTAAAGATTGCTTCTACCCTCTCCCTGGAGTCAGGCTTGGCTTTGCCAATGCGGTGTCAGGAATGACTTTGAATATCAAAGTTTGTTTGTTCTTGTGTTGTTTTCTTCATTCTCCGGTGCTTCAGTTAGAGTTCTAGGAGACACTAATTCAAAGAAAGCAAAGTTTGTCTTCTCCCTTTAGGATGGCAAGTGCCTAGCAAAGGCATTTACAATAGAGTGAAGTGAGGAAGGAAGTGGGTGTTGGCATGTTGTGTTAGGTATATGGAGGAGGCCTGGACATGAGGGGAGGTTATATGTCAAGAAATCAGGGGAAAATGCCTTCTGGAGAACTAACTCACTTTTACCAAGAGCTTGTCTAAGAGCTAACAAGCAGCATTTCCATTTGGATAGCATACGTTTTAATGAGGCATACAAAAATTTGATTTTTTTTAAAGTATTTTAAGCACTACTAAATTTTATCTTCCTTTGAATTTTATTTTTAATATTTTAAAACTCTAAAATTCAACCTTAGCTCATAGACCATCCAGAAAATGGGTGGGAGCCGATTTGATGTTGCTATACATCGTTTACCAGCTTTTCCTCTTTGTCAAAGAGCCTTCAGGATAGCAGGATTTGGTCAGTTTGCATTTTAGAGAATTACCCATCAGTTTGGTCCAGTAAGCATTTATAAAGTGCCTGCTCTATGTTTAGCACTATTCTAGGCCCCGGACATAAAGTGATGAAGAAAGATAATGTCCTTCTTTCAAGAAACTTAAAAACAAAGAGGTCAGAATTTAACGCCAGTCATTTCTGTTTCCTTTTCTATGATATGGTTCCGCTGAAATGGAGGAGACTCTAAACACATTATGACTGGGGCATAGAGGCCACTGAAACTGGACTTTAAGTTTGATCCACCTGGGTGATTACAAACCAACTGTAGTAATAACATCTTTATTCAGAGTGAGTAGAATATGTCTTAAAATTGTTCCCAGATTTGGAAGAACAATCGCCATGTTTCCTCCAAGAACGGCAACTTTTTAAAAAATATGTTGATGCTGAATTTAGGTATCAGAAACTGCAAAGTTAGAGTAGGTCTATCAGTCACCTACAAACCTAAAGGAAAGTGATCCTGCATTAGGAGATATATCTTTGTCAGAATTCTTCTTGTTGCAGTCTTCTTGTTCCAATTTTTCTTGTTCCAGAATTCTTCTTGTTCCACATTTCAGAAGAAAACTCCCTGGTATCCTTAAATAATGTTCTATCTAGAAATACAAAACAAGGAATGAAGGGGAAACAGACACACAGGTGAACAAAACCAATTGCCAAAACAGATACATTGTCAGACTTACCTTGAATTTTCTGATTCGGTTCTTCCCATAGGCTTTTGCGAGAAGGTGCAGGTGAATTCCTGCATTTATATATGACAAGTAAGAATTCTTATTACTTTTCTAGAACTCTAAAACATGGTACTTCACAGCAATTAAGAACATATATAATAATAGCTGTAGGCATGTGAGACCTAGTGAATGAATAATTACATCGAGAAGAGAACCCATAGAATAAGTGAGTAAGGTTAAGTTACCTGTTTCTTGGACCAATCGTCACTAGTTGTTCAACTTACCAGGATCAGTTGTCAATGTTTCCTTTTACAAAAACTGCATTTGTTTCTGTGCTATCCACACTTAAATTTGGATTCAATTTTTTTTCCATCAATTTAACTTTCCTTTTCTAAGGCCAATCTGTGATCAGATCTGGAGTCAAAAAAAGAAAAAAAGAAGAGGAGAAGGAAGACAAAGAAAAGGAGGAGGAGGAAGCAGGAAGAAGAAGAAAGAGGAGGAAGAAGAAGAAAGATGAAGGAGGAATAAGAAGAAAGAAAAAGAAAGAAGAGGAGGAGAGAATACCAGAGTCCAGGCTTAAACAAGTTGATGTCAAGAGCATGACAACACAAAACTCGGAAGGAAGGCAAGGAGAACCAAGGGTTTGCTGGCCATTCTTGCTTGTCACCTCAAATTTAGTTAATTTGGAATTAACTAAAACCCTCAAATGGCCGGATACACATGTGAGAGGTTATTACTTAATTAAATCGTAAATTGAAGTGGAAGATCCGTTTCTGGTCCAGATCTTTGAGGTGGGAAGATCCACCTCTAATTTGGACCACACCTTCTGCTGGCAGCCTATATAAGAACAAAGAAGAAGAAAACTTTTGATCTTTACTTGCTTGCTCTTGACCTTGCTAACATGTCTGTTCAGTAGAGCCTACTTTGGGATTCTGGCATATACTGAAGACATGCTGAAAGTGGCTGAAGACCAGCCTCGTGGACTAAACAACTGCACTATTGGAGTCTTAGATCTTCCATTCATAGGCAGATATTGTTGGATTAGCTGACCACAGCCTGTAAATCTGTAAGATTCTAATAAATCTCTCTCTCTAGTTAGAATATATTATAAAATTTTAATAAGATATTATATTTTAATATATTAAATAATATTATATCTTAATATATTATATATTGATGATATAAATAATATATTAAAATATAAAAATAAAATATTATAATACATACTAAGATATATTATATATAATTGATAGGGAATGAGAGGGAAGAAGGGGAAGGGAAGGAGAGGAAGAGAGAAGAAAGAGGGGAGAGAAATTTACTTATCATTCTGGGCAGGAGGAAAAGAACATAAGTCTCTGAATATCCAAAAACAAAACCTAAATATCAAAAGGTGAGGAAGTCATGGCATTCTGTTTGTTCCCTTTCTCGTGTACCTAACAAGGCATATTAGGTTGGCCAAGTCCAAGAGGGGCCAAGTCAATTTGCTAGGCAAAGAAGAGGGCTGGAATGATACTTTTTGTGAACACACTATTTTAGGAGAAAGACACATTATTTTGGTGGCAGTGGGCAACTAGGTAGAAAGAGATTGCTATTAAGTGAAAAATGAGCTTCCACAGGAAGCCATGACAATGAAAGTAATAATTAAATCTTCCTCTAACTTAGGTTGCATTGTAAGAGCTTAGCTGAAAAATGTGTCTGTACCTCCGGGCCTGCAGCAATGACATCTGTTATATTTTAGGAACAGAAAGCTAATGAGGTGGAATGTGGAGTAGTGAGCTTAATTGGGCTTGTTTTGATTAAGTGTATGTGCTGGGAGTATTCTAATCACTTGTCTGAATTGCAAAACAGCCAGAGTAAAGCCCCCAAATTCTTGCAACCATTTGTGAATCAGTTTTAAAATAGATAAGAAACGTGTATGGAGGAAACAGTAAACTGTACAGCAAAAATTATCTAAAGTTCAGTTGAAGAAAAATGTATGTGATGTTCTTTACCTAATTAAGCAACTTTAGGCCTAAATAGTACTACAGTCACCTGCTGTTCACTGTAAGTAAAGGCATCTGCCTCAAGAAGAATGAAATGTCAGAGACTGAAGGACCACAGAGGCGCTATGCCACCTCATCCTTTACACTACTATAGATTCTCAGTTATAAAAAGGAAGAGACTCTCCAAGACCAGCAAGAGGCCTGTGGCAAGGTCTAAACATTAACCACAGTCGCTTGGTTTCTACCCCATGGCTCTTTGCTTTGTCCTGTTGCAGTGTCCTATTCCAGCATCCTGTTCTAGCACATAAACTGAGAGTGACAATGTAGATCAGAAGTTTGATGCTACCTGCCTTAACCCAATCGACAAGGTGGCATAGAGATGGCCTTTGGTTCCAGCAGATGACTATGATATTTTGTTCCCTCTATCGCATTTTTTCCACACTGATTTTTTTATCATAGAAATTAAGCTATTTTTAATACAAATATTTGCTTATTACTTGTATTCTTCTCTAGACTACATTTCCTGAATGTAGCTTCTCTCTCTCCTGCATGTAGTCCAGTTCCAAGTCCATTGTATGCTTCCATTCAAATGGTAGGATGAATCTATGATTAAATAAATGAACATCTTAATTCTGCAATAAATGGCAGTGGAGAAAGACCCAAACCTCAAAGGATTTTGAAAGGTAGTCTTGGACATCAGAGAAAAGAGCTACCACTCTCTGGAAATATGTCTAATATTGAGTGTTTTAGGATATTGAAGATCAGATCTAACCAATATAATTCACTTCTGTACCAGTTCTAGTAGCGTTTCCTGGACATGCACATAGGTTAAGTTTCCGTTAACTCTTGGAAGCAGAGGACCAACCAACTCAGCCCCTGCTCTCTAGGACCTGAGAGGAAAGAACTAATTAGGTGAGGTCTATCTACCACTGAAAAGCCAGCATGTGCAGATCTCTCCCTGATGCTGACAGTCTCCAAACACGCTCCTGTATGTCCAAGTGTGCCTTTACGTAATGCTAAGCCAGGAGTGAAAAATGATGCACAGAAGCAAAGGCTGTAATCGTGAGCTACTGAGACTGTCAAAGAATGGGGTCAGAAGACGAAAGGGTTTGCATGCACGGGAGGAAAATCGAGAGAGTGAGCAAGCAGGAGAAATAATATTTGCAATAAACTGCGAAGGTCAGCAATAGAAGTCGAATAAATACTCTTAATAAGGAGGCAGACAAGCAAAAAAAAAAATCTTCATAAAAGGGATGTAGCTTCCGACTAGAGCAGCTATGGCCACGGTAGAATTTGCAGAGCGCTGTTTAAGACTTACCTCTATGATGAAGGGGTGCAGGAGTAACCTCAGCCCTCTCCTGTCATCACTCCTTACTATTTGCAAGCCTATTTTTGGAGTGTCCTCTGGGTCAAGAGGACGTTGCAAGATATGGAAGCTGAACAGATTTACAAAAAGCAGAAAAATAGGAACAGTTTGTATGATGCCATTTTTTCTATAAACAGCAGCATGAAGGGCCAAACATGCAGAAGAAATATGAATAATCGAAGTGAGTTTTAATTAGTTTCACTCTTCCTTGTTCTCCTTTAAATAGGGCGGACTGTTTCCAAGCATCTAACTATTACGGTGGCATGTATGTACTATTTACTGGTACACAGAAACACTATGCAACAATTTAGGATAGATATTAAAGAAAAATGCCTTACTCAATGTAAACTGCAAGGATAATTTAGTCTGGCAGAATGTAATTACCCAAACTGGAACACATTTCTCAAGGGAGCAAGGAAGCACAAGAAGACAGTATGCTAGAGCACCCTGTGATGAGAGTGGCGGTTTTAGAGAATGAGAAGATGAACAAAGGATGAAAAGTTTCACACAAATACCTACCCTTGATTTTGAGATCTTCAGTGGGAGAAGTGAGAAACTGGTGGAACCACATGGGAATTGGGGTGGTGAAACTCTCACATTAAGTCCTTTTGATACTATGCCCTCTATAGCTGTATGTTCAGTCTTGACTCAAGCTCTGTTTGACCTGACCCTCTTCAGCAGGGTTGAGGAAATCTGTAAAATGGTCACTAGTGTACCGTTTGTAGAACTAAGAATTTACATCCTACATGGGTGTGGTGGCACACACTTCTAATCCAAGTCTCAGGTAGGCAGAGGCTGGTAGAACTCTGAGTTTAAGGTTAGCCTGTTCTACAAAGTGAGTCCAGGACAGCCACAACTACACAGAGAAACACTGTCTCAAAAAAAAACCCAATAAAATAAAATAAATAGAAGAAAGGAAGGAAGGAAAGGAAGGAAGGAAGGAAGGAAGGAAGGAAGGAAGGAAGGAAGGAAGAAAGAAAGAAAGAAAGAAAAATCTACATCCTGCAAATTCTACAGCTGAGCTCTGCTTGGTATTTTAGAGCTTTGCAAATGCCAGTTTCTTTCTCTACTAGACAAATGTGGAATACTTTAATATTATTTCCAGTATCTCCCAGTCATTTTTTCCCCAGTTAAATGGCTTCTCAGTTTTCAATTGTGCTCCTTACAACATTTGCTAGACTTTTACATGTTTTAGACTAGCACTTAAAGACAGCCTGCCATATTCCCCCCTATTCTACTGTATAGAATTAAATTTATTACTGCTATGTGAGACAGCTGGTCTACCACCCCCATAGATCTGGGAAGTAATCTTGTTAATTTTTCTAAGAAAATTTCTTTGGCAGCCATACCAATTTGGTGAATTGGATTGGATCAAAACTCTGCTAACTCAACTCTGCCTGAAGTATTCTAAATAGGAGTTGCTTTACAGATTTTTTTGGTTTTTGTTTTGACTCATTCTTAGATGAACTCTTGGCATAGGTTGCCCTTTATCTTCATACTTCTATTTAAAATCCTCCCTAATTTCATATTACTATTATTTGTTAGCAATGACAATTTAATCTTGTTTAGAAAAGATTTTAATCTGCATTGTGCTTGTTGGAGCCATGGATAGGTTCAGAGCTATGTGCAACAATGATTATGCATTTGACCTTTCAAGGATCAAGCTAGATGATGAGATGCACAGGAAAGTAGTAGATCTTATTTTACATGAAATGGTAGGGTAAAGTGAAATGATAGGGTAAGGTTCTTGAAGTAAATTGTCTTTTCTGTTCCCCTGACCACTCAGAAGAGATCTGTAAGTGGGAGCATTTCCTTAGACAAACTCTTAGAGAACATTGTACAGATCTGTAAGTTTTCTACCAAAAATTACCGTGACTTTATTCTAAATTCTATTGGTCTTAGCATCCACATTTAGAGAGCAGGACTGTGCTGTGAAAACATAATAGAAAACTTGCTGGCTGATCACCATTTACAGTATTTTCCAAATTGGTATGCTGTTATAACATTAATATGGATGTCTACATTTTCATTTATTGAGGAAGAAGATTCGATATTGCTTTGAGTCTTTACCTTTAGATAAGTAATATATTGATCTACGCTCTTCCCTTTCTAGGTAGTAAAATTCAGAAAAGAAACTCAGTGTCTCTTGTTTGCTCATTTGTTTTAATTCTGTTAATCAGTCAACAAATATTTATTGATCCCCTGCTGTGTCAGATCCCCAAGACCTACTCTGAAGGAGACATTCTAGCTGCAGCCTTATTAATCATGACAAATACCAAGCCAGAGGGAGGGCTTTCAGTTCTCCTTTGTCTCTAAGAGCTCTATGGTAACAAGACATTGGCTGATGACTCATCTCTTGGTCCCCCTAGGACTTCAGGAATACAAAGAATCATCCCTCCTGGATCATTGAACGTGCCTCAGAGTCTGGCACAGGCTATAGCCTTTGGTTGTTTTCTAATCATAGCTAAGGTACTATGATTTAGAAAGGCAGCTATGTCAACCTATTGATTTTAGTCCACAATGAAAGATTTCTTGAATGATGTTAACAATTTAGTATGTGTATGTATTAAGGACAAAATGAGTGAAAGGACCAGAAAGATGCATATTAATGGATAATGCATATTCGATGGTGTGATATATATATTTGCTTTTATAGTATTTGAGGGCTTCACTTATCTTATTACATATTTGTTGATATGAATGGATGAAAGAATGGATTCTCTCTGCCTTTTCTATCTTTCTTCTTCTAGGATGAGAGTCTTTCTCTCTGGACCCCCAAATCAAGATTTCTTTATCAAATAAACATTTTATTATCAGGACCACAGGATGGCTCAGCAGTTAAGAGTACTTGCCAGTTCCTAGCATCATCATCAAGAAGCTTATAGTTTCCTCTTTAGGGGAAATGTTGCCCTCTTCTGGTCTCCGTGGGTACTGCACTCATGTGCACAACCCACAAACAGACATACACATAACTTAAACAAAAATCTTCTGATAATATCCTTCATTGGAAAAAAAATGCTATTCATTTGAGCATTATCTAGTGTGGGAACTACCATTCTCAGACAGGAGGTCCCTTTCAGGGAGGGTTCCTTTGCATTAGCATTAGTGAATACTTTCTCCAACATATTTCCCACATACTTACATGTTTTACCTCATAACTTTTCAACAGTCTGCATCTTGATTTTGCAACATGTCTTTACCTTTCATTTGTTTGGGATTGTTGCAGTAATATTAAGTTAGAGTAATTATGATATCAGGAAAATAAGAGAAGAAGGAAGTTTTTGTCTCTAATGTAAACTTAGAAAATGATATTAAATTCTTTGTTCTTGTTGACAGTTGCTACTCTTCGGCCATTCTGAAAAAAAAGTCAGCAATGTTTTGTTTCATTGTTTCTGCATTCTTTGCATTTGTTAAAGGCTAAAGAAGGTGGGTACATTGTAGAACTGAGTCTTCTTCTCCTTGAACTTCATAGAGCATTAAAGACCTAGACTAGGTTTTTTCCAAACATGTCAAACTTGTGAGCCTCTTTAGACTCTTCAAAAGTTCCTCTCAACGTGTGTCACATGTCACAGAATGCTGGCAGGCATGGATACATAGTCTTTGCCTTAAGGCAGTTGTGAAAACTTGTGACTATCAAAGGTCTCTGGATCTGAACGTCACATCTCATTGTAAGCGCTGAGCCACTGAAGCTGTCTGGATTTGAGAACTGAAATGTGTGCTGGGTGCTCTGTAAGATATCGCCTCAGTTTTGTAACTGAGCTTGGACACCTTTTGTACACTCTTCTTGGTCAAGTCAAGTTGTGATGGCTGGCCTGATATAAAATACTTGTGTTCCTTACCTTACCTTATGTGCTCCCTTCATATACCCCATGATTCACAGAAACCCTTTTCAATGAAGCTGGAACCCTTTAGCTTGATTTACTCAGTTTCTGCTCAACTCATGCAAACCCCTTTGATGGTCTAATGTCTCCTTAGTTTGAGTAAGGACTGATTTCTTAACACTGAGCTCTCAAAAAATCTAACCTCTGCCCGGGCAGTTTCTGCCTTTCTTCTTTATCTCATGTGTAAAGAAATTTAATGATTGATATATGGCAGGGAATCACTTCAACCGATATTTGGTGACTAGAAAACTGTGGAGGACTCTCATCTCAGCTCATAATCATTGCTGTCCATAACCATTGTTGCAATATTAACTTTTTTTTTTTTTTTTTTTTTTTTTTGCTTTCTGACTACTTATATTTTATTTGGTGCTCAGAGAATACAGTGGATTAAGCAAACTTCAAAAGAAAAAGGAAGAGAAAAAAGAAAGAAAATCGATTTTAAAGTCAACCAATTCAATTAAATTTCTATCTTCTTTTCCTCTTCCTTTCAATTCTACAATCCCAGGTTTCATCACTTGGTGAGCAATTTTAACATATGCGTAACTAATTTTTCTTTTTTTTTTTCCTCTTTTAATGTATAAGTGGATCTAAGAATCACAAAAATTTCAACATAAATGAAAACTACAATGCTGTCTTCAAAAAACCACTTTCTTAATGTGTAGAATCATGTCTGCATTTTAAGAAATACCCTTTTCATGAAATTAATCAATCCTCATCCTCCTCTCCCACTGACCTCTGCTAGGTTATATACCCTTGGGTGTTCCAGCGAAAGAAGAGGCAGCTACTCCTAGGCATACCAGCATCTGTGATTAACGCTTGGCTTTGAATTAAATAGAAGCCACAGGACGCATGCTGGCAGCAGTAGTGTCCTTTAATGATTGGAAAAATACTGGAAATGTCATTTTCCTATACAAAATTTGGTCTGTCTTTGCACAGTGATGTGAAGGGTTATGTATTCCACAAAACCTTCCCCGGTCACTCATCTGGCACTCTGTTGTATATCCTCAGAAGGTCTACGAAACTTATGATCTATATTACCCAGGTCTTGATTGGTTGCTAAAACTGCGCAAAGCATTTCAGGGGTGAGGACACATATCCTTTTTCATGCTAGTGAGCTCACAGAAGGCAAAAAGACTAGGGTGAGACTTATTTATTTACTCTTCTTAAACTGAAGTTAGCAAAGAGCTTCATACATGACCAGAACAAATAACTCAATATGTATTTTATAACTTCCATAATGCATCCTGGGAGTCCTGCAATGTAGAAATGGGTATGTGAAAAAATGTGGAAGGCATCCCTTTGTCGCACACACCTGCTTCTGCTATTATTTGGGGATGAAGTGGGCATCAGCTCCGCAGACTTGCATACATGTGAAGCACGGAGTTGTATTTTCAGGACAAGTGGAAAGCTTTGGAAAGGCATCACTAAAGCAGGGTCTGAGGTCCATGAACAGGTCAGCAGTTTGTTTGCCAAGAAGTGATTCCAGTAAAGACTTATAAGTCCTGTGCTTGTGCAGTGTGTGTGTGTGTGTGTGTGTGTGTGTGTGTGTGTGTGTATGTTTATGTAGTTATATACATATGTGCATACGGGTCTATAGAGTCGGCTGGGTTTTAGTGTTCATTGTGTATTCACAGGGAGGTGTCTCTTGGCAAGAAAATTTAGAATATGACCAAAAAGCAGCAATTTATATTTTCAGAGCTTGTGCAAAGATTACATTTTCTGGATCTTTCATTCGTATTCTGGCCTGATGAACTTCAAAGAAAGGGGGACTGCCACAGTCTTTAAAATGCCTCCAGGGAGGGTGTCTGGTTGGTTCTTGCGGAGCCGTAGAGAAGGCCCTCTCATCACTATCTTCAGAGGAAAAAGAATGAAAGTGGTATAATGGGAAAGGAAGCCCCTGCCCTCAGGTTGTTCACAGGGTCTTGAAAAACCAACAGTTTTGCTAAAATTATGTAGAGACCAGCATGAGAGGTTCTGAAAACAGGGACAAGGACAGCACAGTGAACCATTACTTGCCTAAAGCTTGGTCTGGATGTGGCAGAGCAGTAGGCAGTTCTCTTGGACTGAGCACTTAAATATCCTGAATATGGATGGAAAGACAGCCAGCATTGCCCTCCGGCACCAACGCGGGATGTAGTTTATATGTCTGGTGGCAAAATAACCTCATCCTGGCCCTTTAGCATAGCAGTTGACCGTTTGAAAATAAGTGTAGAGGGAAGAAGAGCCTGAAGCTTTGTGGTACATGTTATGGATTCCTTTATATGAACCATTGAACAAATGCATTTTTAAGAAAGTATGAATCAATATGTCTAAGATAAGTTGTGTCAGAGCCCCTATCTTTCTTCTATCTCCTCAATCAATGCCATGTCTAGAACACTGGAGGGAGACTAATTGCATTTTCATTTGGTGCAAATTTAGGAGGGTCAATTTAATAAGCTGGTTCACAGATAAAACTCAAATAATCTTGCTAGGCTGCAATAATAGGCTCAGACATATAAAAAGTATAAGCATTTGTTTAGCATCTAATATCTGTTAGGAACATAAGAAAGTGCTGTAATATATTATTCATAGTTTATTATGTGCAGAAAAATCTATGAATTGTGTGCTATAATTATGACTGTCTGTGGATCAAAAGACTAAGATCTGTAAAAGAGATGCAACTTTCTTGGGTTGTACAGCTAACTGAGACAGCCAGGATTTGAACTTTAACATTTAACAGTTCTGTTCTATTAAGTGCTTAGATCTATAGTTGAAATAATCTAGTCATGGTTTTCAGGATTAGGGAAACATCGGTACAGGTACAAGTAGTTACAGGAAAACCACCCTCAGATTTAAATGATTACAAGGTCAGCCTGGAACCAAAGACATGTATCTACTTGAAAAGTCAAATGTTATTTCAAACTACATAATGTCTGGCTCAAGGAAAACAATTCTGTTACTGTGTATCAAAATCCCATTTGGAGTGATACTGTTTTTTTTTTTTAATTTTTTTCATTGAGAATTTCATATATGTATGTGTTTTGATTAAACCTACCCCCATTTCTTCACCTTCAATTCCTTCCCTTTAGCCCCTACCACTTCTCTGCCCTATGTGGTTTTTCACTCTCCTTTGAGCATTATATTGTACACTTCCTCCCTGCAAGGCTCAGAGATCATCATAGAGCAGGAGGCAGAAAGATTTTAAGAGCCAGAAGTGGCAGACACTTGGAGCGAAACGTCATTTGGTGGACATGGCGGGGCCCTTGAACAAATGAGCTCATAGTGGCTGTGACTATGACTGCATGGACAAGACATGGGGATGATCAAGCCAGCCCAGAGAGGGGGTTCAGAAGCTTTGCCTCATCCTGAGATGCTGGTGGGAACTGATGGATGCTAGGGCAGGGAAAGTAAGTCTTCTTCACCTGAGGGGTTACCCACACAAGTAATTGATCGTACATCCATGTAGGTAGAAGTATGTACGAGTAGCACTGTATGTACAAATAGCATGTATGTACAAGAGCCTTTAAAACCCTATTAAGTCCAAAGTGGCAATATTAAGATTCATGAAAAACCTGGAAGAGTTTCTGGCCGTGGAGAGATAGTGTAAAATGTTGAGCAAAACAGAATCACATTGAGAAGTCTAGTGGCCCAAAGAATCTAGGCTACATCCCAAGGAGGAAGCATACTGAGAGCAAAGTAAAGTGTGACTTAATTGCCAAAAACATTCAAATATCTGGGTTTGGGCACACATCCTGCTGGGATTACTGATGGAATAATGGCTTCACAGGGTCTATCCTCCAGGATATCACAGTCCAGGGGCTGAGAGGACCCCACAATCAACTGAGATGTGACTAGCAGAGTATCGCCCATGCATGCGGCGGAGTGACACAGTGGGGACCAGTGTATGGGATTGGACAAAATGTTTTTGTGGGTTTGGAAAGGGTCAGGGACGGGAGTGATCTTATAGCTCTGTAGAAAAAAAAAGAGTTTAGGAGTTTCTCTGTTGTATAGGAAATGAACAAAGGAAAGAAGAAAGAAGGGAAGGGAGGAGAGAGAGGGAGAGGGAGGATGAAGAGAGGAATGGAAGAAAAGCAAGAAATAAAGGGAAGGAGAAAGGAATGAAGGAAGGAAGGAACAAAAGAATAAAAGAAGGAAAGAATGTGGAAGGAACTTTAAAATACTGTAAACAGCAGAGAATCTTGTTCATATGTTAATAGGTGAATTCTCTTCTCTTGCAATACAAAAGGAGAGAATAGATATTAAAATTGGTTACCGACCTACAGCGAGCTCCAGAACTTCCTGTGTTTCCCACTTTATATGGCTGTTGTGGGCAAGGTTACTGCTTTGGTGAAAGATTGAATCTGACGAGTTTTAAGGTCAGTCTGAATGTTGAGAATCTGTTCCTGGCATGAGCAGCTTCCAGAATTAGAAAGAAAGAGCTGCTTACAGGAAATGTTGGCTTGGCTTGTTCTCTCGATATTTACAGGAATTTGCTTTTTTTTCCCCCTCTGTCTTAGCCCACCAGTGCCTTTCTCATGTATTCTCATACTGTCTGCCTGAGTTCATCTCAGGACTATGGAATGTCTTCATTAAAACGATTCTCCAACCTCCAGGGAGTGACTAAGAGACGGCACCACAGTTTCTTCTTGTTTCAGCTACCGTCGTTTATCTTATTTTTGAAGTTATAATATGTCATTTTCCCCTTTCCTTTCCTCCTTCCAAACCCTCCCATATACTCTGTCTTGATCTCTTTCAGGTTCATGGCCTCTCCTTTCATTAATCATTGTTATATTTATACATGCACATACATACATATGCACATATGAATAGGTACATACATATTATTACTGAATATAACCTGTTCAGTCTGCGTAACTGAACAGGTTGTATGTATGTATGTGTATGTATGTTTTGGGGGCAGACCATTTAGTATTGGATACGCAATTGCTGTGCTCTTCCCTAGGGAAGACTATTAATCCAACTCTTTCTTGTGCTCAGCATGCCTGAGTCGCCTGCAGCACTGTAGTTTCTCTGAGAGTGGTGGAGGTTTCCAGAGCTTTAGCCTCAGCCTGCAGAATGGTTTGACATTTCTTACCTGGTCCCAGCAATCGCTGATCAAGAGCTGCACATCATGCCATATGATGAGGCATCTTTAAATCCTAATTACTCTAGGGCTGTGGCCAATCTTTCTCTTTCTTTGACATAGTAGAAAAGCACAGAGTGGCGGAATCAAAGAATACTGGATTCTCTTCATTGCATTGTCAGTTAACATTTGTGTAAATTCTCCTATCAGGGACTTAAGTTTTTGTTTGTTTGTTTGTTTGTTTGTTTGTTTTTGTTTTGTTCCTATAACCAATGAATGACCCATTAAATATGTAGGTTCAAACACCAGTCTCCAGCTTTTAAACTATGACTTCTAGAATCTCAGGGTCAAGGACTAGTTAGTAGAGCCCAAGATGGAGAGGAAGCTATTACATTTCCATGTTTGGATGCAGACCCTGAGGATACAACTCAATTTGAGAAATAGCTTAGAAAATCTCTAAATTCCCTTTTCAGTTTAAGGCTGTCAATTTACAATTCTGTTTTTTCTCCTTTAAGACTTCAGTGATTTTTACACACACACACACACACACACACACACACCCTTTGAAAAGGCTTTTACACACCAGAGCCCATGTGGAAAAATTCAATTCACCTGTGATTACAGGCGACATCATTCATTTTTAACAATTTCTCCCTATAATGCCTCTCAGGTAGTTTAAAGAAATGTCAAGAAAATAAAAAGAAGAAAGAAAAAGAAAAAGCTTAGAAGAATTAAGCAAACATTTAGCTAAGTCAGTATATAACCTTTCCCCGATCTATTCCTTCCATCTACCTGCACTTTAACTTGAATCTCCTCCTCTTTCTTGTCTCAAACCTTTAAGCTAGGAGAGAGAGAGAGAGGATGAGAGAATCCCTTAAGCTCATTTTTGAAATGATTCTATTTTTAAACACTGCACTTCATCTCAATTGTCCTCAAATTCAGTTCGCTTGTGATTGTCTCCTGTATTATTTGCTTTATCAATTTCTCCCCAGACTCAGTGGGGTAGTGATTGAAATTTGAAAGCTTATGGAGGGAATAAAGACCAACGCATATTGAAGAAAATGTGTCTTGAGTCTGCTGGCTGCCAAGAAGCCCAGCTTTCCCTCTATACTCAGTCCACTTTAGCCTACTCTCTTGGTAAATATCATCTAGCCAGAATGACTTGAGAGAAATTTAAATGATTTTTCTCTTTTGTCAAAATGAGTATTTTCTCTGTAGCCTGAAGATGTTTCAGTTTTTCATTGTAGCCTCATGTGCTGGAGGCTTCTGTTAAGATGCTCTTGAATTTGGTAGGCATGCGTGAGTATGAAGTAAGAAATGATAGTGAGCCATGCAAGTGAGCCAGCCATGCTAGTTATTGGGGTCTTCTTGACGGTGAGAAGATACTAATTCTGCTCCAAGATTAGTTTTGCTTATAGACACAAATGTAAGCTTGATATTTTTTCTTTATGTTTAATTAACATAGAAAGTAGCAGGTTTCTTATTGCATTTTCATACATGCTTAGTTTGGCTGGTCCCCACCTGTTCCTCTCCCCTGTCCTCTTATGCCCCCATTCTATTTGCGTTCTTCCACCCCCGCATTCCCCTTCCACTTTCTTATCACGTATGTGCTACCTTCCCTAGCCTCTTTGAAAGCATGTTTCTCCTCACAGATACAGATCCTGGCCTTTACTGTTTATGTATGTGTATTCATATGAATGCAAGTACATGTTAGAGGCCAGAAAAATGGAAATTTGTTTTTTAATAACAGTTGCCATTAGAATCATGCTTGCCAAACTCAACATTTGCTCTAATTTCAAATTCCATACAAATGTTTCTTACATAGAATTTAGTGTAAAAAACAATCATCAATAGTAAGATTGTGATGAAAAGAGAAGAAGTAACGAGATAAATTCATACAATTCAAAGTAAAGAATGTGTGGTCTAATGTTTATTATGCATATTCATGATGTCATTATTTTTCAGAATTTATGAATTTAAAATTTTAAAGATTTATTAAGCTTCTGTGTATGAGAATTCTGTTTACATGTATGAGTGTGTACTATGTGCATGCTTGAATCCATAAGAACTGGAACTGGAGCTATAGATGCTTGTGAATCACCATGATGATGCTAAGAACCGAACTCAGGTCCTCTGTCAAAGCAATAGCTGTTCTTTAACTGCTGATCCATCTGCCCAGCCCCCAGATTTGTTTACTTTTATTCATGTATGTACACAAGGTAGCCTGTAGAGTCCTGAGCGTATGTCAGCTTCTGGGGACCTAGAGTTACAACAGTATTCATGTACCTCACATGGGTGTTGGGATGCAGCCAAACTTAATCCTCCTCAAGATCAGCAAGTGCTCCTAACCACTGAGCCTCTTCTCCAGACTTGCATAAGATCTTTCTTATCATTCTTGTCCAAGACTCCCATCTAATTTTAGAAATGCCCCACAAGTGGTAATGATGTGCCCTTGTCTACAACTCAGTCCTAATTTATGACATTTTCGTGGAGTGTCCTCCTGGCCTCTTCTTTTGAACCTTTTTATTTTAAAAATCCCTTTTTGTGCCTTTGAATACTCAGGTTTGCTTATGTGTATTTCAGCATTGAAGTTAAAAGAGCATTAATAAAATGATCACATAGAACTAGGGACCTTTTTAATGATGGGGTGAATATAATGAGCTGGTCAACACTCCTTCACCTAAGGCTTCCATTATCTTTGCTAAAGTGAGACTTTTCATACCACTAAATTCTGGTTTTTTTTTTTTTTTTATACCTCTGTCTTTTCCTTCTACTTCTACTCAAAAACTTGTCCTTCTACATTATATTCCCACTCTGTGTCCACTTGAAAATGCTATTTAAAGTTCCTGGTGCATGTTAGGAGACTGAGCACTTGTAGCACCTGAGGAGCTCCATGATCTACCACTTGTAGGTTAAAGAGTGAGACAGTGGCAGATGTAATCCTGGTCAGATTCCGGAGGACCGGGGCACTGGTCACAGAGGGCAGAGGAATCAATGTCTCAGTTCAAACAGAGAGAGTGAAATTAGTCCTCCCCCACTTTCTGTTCTGGCATGGGGTTCTATGTTACCCACCTGCCCTAAGTGAGGAGAGATCTTCTTAATATATTGATTTAAATGCAATTTAACTGTTTTAACAAACATTCTAAGAACAGATCTAGAAATGCTATTCCATTGTCTTTCTGGTAGGTACTTGACCTACAACTAGGTGAAGTAGTTGTATAAAGTAACCATCAATCTCTATGTTTCTGCTGTGACATATGTCCTTCCCTCCTTATTTCTGCATGGAAGAAAGTCAGAAACTTGCTAGTTATTTTGTTAAATCCAAAATCACCTCCCGGAGAGACCACCTCTCACACATGCATTTGGCAAGAGTGTTTTATTTTATGAAAAACTACATGCAGAGGTCAAACCATCTTACAAAATGGTAACCCTAGACAAAGAAGCACAGGCCTTTTTCTAGTAAACTACAAGGTTAAATCATCTAAGACCTCATTGCTGGGTGCTGGGAAAGTAACAAGGGACAATTCCTCATCGGCTTTCACCCAGGTGGTCGGTGGGCTGTGTTCCTATGCCACGAATCTTTAACTATAGGATGAGATAAGGCTACCCAGCACAGATGCCCCATCCTGGGATAAGATATTTTTTCATTATTGTGGTTATTTCCAGGCTGCTCCTTGGGTAGGAGATTTTATGGTCTTTTTCCTGGATTTGGCAACCTATGGCGGCCTAGTTCCTGGAACTGATGACTTTTCTTTTAAAGTCAGGCCTGGTCCTAAAATGGAGACAAATTGGAGTTTATGTAGTCCTCTCAATTTGAACAGTAACAGCCTGGTGAATGCTTATGTGCTAAGCACATTATACATAAAGATTATGATTATTTAAATATATAAATGAGGATGTTGGGAAACTAGATGACTTAAGTTGTGTACTCTGTGTCAGAGCTGGGTTGCAATGTCAGAATCCTATTTTTGGAACAAATGAGAGTATTTGCTTGACATGGCTTTTGCTGTGATGTTTTATTTACCTCCTTTCCAGTTTTGTTTCAATGTAATCATTCTCTTGGGAGTAAGGTTAGAAAGTAGTAAGAAAAGATACACGAGTGGACAGACATTTTCCATGGAAGGCCCGTAGACCTGAGAGTAATATTTGGTTAGTAAGGAGTGAACTAAATTGTATTACACAGTGAGCAGAGGTATGCAAATTCTAAGTGATTAAATTTCCTGAAGATGGTGGTATTTCTTAAACAAAGAGCAGGTAGGTTTCCACTGTGGAGTTTCTACTTTTCTGTCACAAATAGAACCCGATACTCTACAGTATCTTGATGCTTTCTAATCAAGTTACTCACCTGGACCTACTTGACACCCAACTCCACTCCAAACACTTGTGCTTTCAGATCGGAAGGAAGTAATACAAGTACTTCCTCTCTCATGGATTTGCATAATTGCAGAGCATCAACAATGCTGCTTGCTTTCTCAAAGTGATTGTTAGAAAGTGATTAGCTAGTGCAAGTCTCAGACTAAAATACATCTGTATATTTCCTGTCTTTAGGAATGCCTGAGAGCGAAGATAATGGACTGGAGAAACTTGTGAGAAAAGCAAGCCAACATCTGCTGGATCAATAGCCCTTAAACAATTACCCTCCTTGAAAGGCAGACCTTAAAAGACCCCCAAGCCAGAATTTTAATCATGAGCAGACTCGTACAGAAAAGGCTGTATATTCAAGGTACTTTGAAAATTATAAGGAACTGTCTAGAAGTGAGATACGTTGTTTAAAAATTCTTATCAAAATATGTCCTTGGAAGAGATTTTAGCATTTCTTTAATGAAGAAATATGTCCGAAATTTAGCATAGATAGGAAAGGCATAAGAACCATTAAAATATAAGACAAAGACTTGCATTAAATGTAAGATTGAGAACCGTGATTATTCTGGAGGAGAATGAGCCTCAAAATGGACTAATGTTCTCTTAGCTTTTTGACAAGTGACTTTAGCAGCCTCCATTATCAGAGCCCTTTGCACTTGAATCCTAGAGATTAAGTCATATAGATAGTTCCAGGAATGAAAAAAAAAAAAAACAAAAAACAAAAAAACAACCCTCCCCCAGTCTCTGGGGCTGGAAAGCAGCTACTTATATTGTTGTGGAGCCTAGGGAAGGTTTCTGAGATATTTGTAAGATCTGTGAGCAACAGAAGCATACGGGAACAAGTTCAACAGCATTGCTCCTCTATAGCATGGCGTTGTGGTAGCCCAAAAGAGTCATGATGATGCCAGTGACTGGAAAACACTAAGGACATGTACTTAACAAAGCCTTTTCTAAAACAACTCTCCTGTGATATATAGGTAGACTCACAGGAGAGTCTACCTACAGTAGACTCACAGTCGACCTATATATCATAGGAGAGACTGTGAGTGCACAGAAAACTGCCACTGAGCTGTTGTTACGTACCCTATATCGATAAACCAGCCTGCCTCCATCTTAGGCTTGAAAGCCACCTTATAGCAAAGACAAACTAAGTTCTTTCCTGTTTGTGATTAAATCTATTTCTCAAGGATTGCACTATGCCCCACCTGTAATCTTAATAACAAATAGTTCTACACTGCCTGTTCTAGAAGATGGCAACAATGTCTGTGTTTCAAAAAATTGTTATGACAGCCTTGTTATAACTACATTATGACCACCTTTTGCCCCCTTGCTGCACTGTCTTTGTTTTAGGAAGTCATTTTGACTAACTTGGCATGTTATGTTCTGTTTCTGAAACCCCACATGGTTTGTCTACTCCCCTTCCCAATTTGGAAATGCCCTGCCCCTGGGCTATAAAAACCTTGTCTTTCTCACAACCAATGCTGATCTCTCAGTTCTTACCTTAGGGGGAGGCAGCCTATGAATACTGTGAGTATGAATTTAAAAGCTTGCTTTAATTAATTTGAGTCTAATGATTTGGGTTGGGTTGGTGGTCTTTTTTTTTTTTTTAATCTTTAAAATTAACAATATCTGGGCATGCACTCCAAAATACTGAGAATGTTCAGTGTCCAGGTTAAGGCTAGTAGATAAATAGATCTAGGAATTACTTCAGTTTTTTATTGCTGCATGCTGACTCACTCCCTAACCTCAATGGCCTCACAGAATGCCCCTTTATAATCTTTCACAACTCTATGTAGGACTGGGTCCCAGCAGGGAAATTTCTGTTGTATGTGACTTTGGGTAGTTGTGTGGCCTTCAGAAGATACAATAAGGCTATAATGTCCACAATGGCTCAATTATATAGCTGGCAGCATTTACTAGCTGGAGGGTAGAGCTCAGCTGGGCTGTCAGCCAGTGCTCCACAAGTCTCCTTCTTGTGTCCACACAGCATGATGGCTTGAATCCAAGACCAGAATTCCAACCCTAAAAGTGACACTTGAGGAAGCCCAAGCTTGGACACTGTACATTTTCACATCTGCTTCATTTTACTGATAAAAAAGAATTATCTGTCCAATAAAGTACAGGTGAAAAATTTTGTTTGAACCAAAGCTCAAGAAAAAGATAGAAGAGTAGAACTTTAAAGCATATAAGAAGCTATCTGTATATGTAGGATAAACTCTACAGAGAAAGTGCAGTTATCGCTAACTATTTGTTCAAGGCTTAATTTTGCATATGTTTGTGTGTGTCTAACATATTTCATAAGAAAATTAAAAGCTGAGTGAGAGTGAAACTGCAGAGCTAACTCAGAGGTAGAGTGCCTGCCTAGGTGCAAGGGGTGTGGTCTCTGGGGTTTGATTGATTCAGAGAGAGAAAAAGAAAAGGAGAGGGAGATAAGAAAGGTGTGGAGGAAGAGAGAGAGAAAAAACTAGAGAGAGAAACAGGTAGAAAATGACAGAATGAGAATAAAAGACAGATTCCATGGTTTATTTGTACAAAGCCAAGGCTCCATGTTCAGAGAAGGACAAAATGGGCTGTCGATTAATGCTTGTGAGCTTCACATTGGGATCTCTCAGAGCTGTGACTTGCCTTTCATCTTCCTTTTCATGCTATTGCTTTGAGTAATATTTCTACCACCCAAGGCAAGTGAATACTTCCCATTGTGGAAGTATTTGCACTAATGTTTCAAAACATGGAAATAACTACTTCAATACTCATTTTGAATTTTAGACAATTTTTGTATGTTTAAACTCAGTGTTATATATGAAAACCCCAGTCCAAATTCTAGTCATTGAATAAAGGCTTTGTAAGAACCTTTCGTAGATGCTCAGGTTGTTTTTCTTGGATACAATATCTACTTTCCATAGCTATTATGGGTTTTGACTATAACATTTTCTATTAGCCTGAAAATGTGCTGTTGACTGTGAGGAGAATATGCTGTAAGAAAATGAATGTCCGACACAGCAAAGCTTGTTATTACAGTGTCTGGGAAGACCCAAACCACAGTAGAATGCTGGTGTTACACCCCTTTCAAAGCAGTTTGTACACATTTTAGCCTGGATGTCTCTTCTAAAACTCACTCTCGAATTCAGTCATCACTGTAACGGAATTAAGAAGTGAGGCTTTCAGTGAAGAGACTAGATCTCTCAGGTACCGCCCTCCTGAGCTGATTAATACCTTGACTGCAGGAGCGTGGGCCAGTTATCAAAATGGCTCTGTTCTGCATCTATTTTTTCACTCAGTCCTTCAGCTGTCTTCTACATGCTGTGTTTTCTTACTCATCTCTCATGTTCTGACACAGCACAAACAGCCTCACCAAATAGGTACTGAGATCATGGGCTTAGACTTTGGCCTCTAGACCAAGACTGGAATAAGCATGATTTGTTTATAATTTACTCAGACAATGGTATCCTATATTGATAGCAGAAAATTGACTAAGACAACACATTCATTCAAAAGAATACATAACCCAAGCATACCCAGAAATTCACATATATGCATATTAATTGATTTATCGGATGTTTGTGATGTCTTAAAATGACAATGCAGAAAATACCTGTTAACAACATCTGTCCTGAGATATGCTTCCCTGTTGTACAGCAACTCACATCAGAAGAAATGTGCTTAGTGTCAGCCTCAAGAAATACAGCACCGAGTGTTACTTTGGTAGTTCACACTGAATAAGTCATAAAGTAATATCTCTTCTGCCTATTGTCCATATTCTCCATGCACCTCATCCGCACAGCCATTGAGATGAAGCTACATGGATTTCTGAGAAGGAAAATAGCTCTAGCACATCTTATTTCCCTTGCTCTCTGATGAGATATGGGACTAACCCCTGAACAGAAGAGACTGAAGTTAGTAAATGCAAATGTCTCAGTACAGGCCATTGGAAGTAGCTGAACAGCAAGCATCTTCTGTCTCTGAACGCAATACAGAAACACTTCAGCCCAGTGGCTAAACTCCCAAAGTAACATAATACACACATTGTAGATGCAAATTCAAATTCGTTTTGGCTCCCTGGACTCAATTTCCTTATGTGTGAAATAAGATAACTCTTCTGGATTTCTGTAAAAATGTTCCATCATGTGGCAAAATGCCATGTAGCAGAGCAAACCAAAACTGCCTAAAATTATGCACAAAAGTCATTTACACTAAATTGGTATTTTTTGTAATAAAGCTAGAAATTGAGCTACCAGTATATTTATTTTTATATATTCAAAATATATATACACACATACACACTTGTATACATGCACAAATCCACACATATATACATGTACATGTATCCACACACAAATATATGCTCATGTACACATAGACATAGACATACAGATATATGCACACACATCTATGTGTGTGTGTGTAAATACACACTTGTGCTTCTCTTTATTATGTTAAACCAATCAGAAAAATGTCATGGTTACAACGCCGATGAAATACATACAAGATGAATAGCTTCAACTCATGTCTGAGCTCCATAGAGAAGGGCATATAAAAAATGCAAACATACGTTTAGACAAACATACTCAGATGCAGGTGCGCAGGCATATAAAATTATCACTGTCTTCCGCAGCTTAGGGAAAAAAAAAAAAAACAAACCTGGAAACTCTTTTCTTATGAGATTTGTTGACTTTATGCAAACAGAATAAAGATTGAAGAGAGATGCCTTTCACACTTCTCCCTGTCTGAAATTCTGAAGCCTTGAGGCCATCTGAGTTCTCCTTTTCGGTTTTGTCACTTATTTCAGAAGTAGCCTTGATGGATAAGCCATCACAGCAGGTTTGAGCAGGGTTGGCATCATTTAAATTGTTTTTCTAAGGTAGTGGGTAGGATTCAGGGAACATCTGAGAGTTAGATAACTTTCGTTGTTGCCTTTTTTTTTTTTTGCTCTGGCTCTCCTGGAACTCACTACATGCCAGGCTGGCCTCAAACTCATGAAGATCCACCTGCCTGAGTGGCGGGATGGGACACGTGCACCAACACACCTCTCCCTGTTAGTCGGATAACTTCTAATGGTTAAACCCAAGAGTGATGTGGATGCACAGTATTTAACCCTGTTCTATGTGCTTCACCATGCTGATTTGCTCATGTTTCTTTGTAGTGTATATGAAGTCCCTCTCTTTTGAAAAAGCTTATTTTAGGCTGCACATTTAGGACCCGTGTTAGTGGAGAGCTTTTTCAACTGTGAAGTGTAAAGTGTTTGAGCTAAAGATGGACTGATTGTTTGTGGGGTAAGATAAGACAGGACCATTTAAGTCAAAGGAAAATTTGCATTATTGTTGTTCTAATGGCTTTCTCCATGAGATAAAACCTGCTGACCAAAAGCAGCATGGGGTAGAAAGGGCTTATCTGGCTTACACTTTACAGTTCCTCATTAAGAGAAGTCAGGGTAGGAGCTCTAGGCAAACCCTGAAGTAGAAACCAGGAGAGGAGCCTGCTTTCTGGTAGCTCTCTGGCTCATACTTAGCTAGCTTTCTAAGGATGGTTCTACCCACATTGGTCTATGGCTTTTCCTCATCAATCAGCCATCAAAACCATCCTCTACAGTCTCAACTAAGCAATTTCTCAGTTGAGGTTCTCCTGTCAGAAAACTCTAGACTGTGTCAAGTTGACAATTAACACTAACCAGAACAATTGGTCTGTTCTACACCGATAGTATTCTCAAATAATGAGCTGCTCTGCATCAAGAAAACACTCAGCCATGTTCTTTTTTTAATTTAATTTAATTTAATTTAATTTTATTACACTTTATTCACTTTGTATTCCCCCCTATAAGCACCTCCCTCCTCCCCTCCTGATCCCACCCTCCCTCCTCCTTCTTCACACATGCCCCTCCACAAATCCACTGATAGGGGAGGTCCTCCTCTCCTTCATTCTGATCTTAGTCCATCAGATCACAACAGGAGTGTCAGCCATGTTCTTCCTCTACACTTTGTACCCGGATTTCCCAATAAAGTAGTTATTTGCCAGATGAACCATTTAGAAAATTCCATAACAATGCTCACTAGATTTTACAAATTTAGCATGAACAAAGGTTAGAAAATACGTCATTACCGATGTACTGATTGTATGCTGATACATCATTGTAGCCACTATAAAATCTAAACTTACAGGTGTGACTCACACTTTTATTGTATTAATATAAGAGTACTGTCTAGATACTGCTAATCTCAAAAATATAGGTAAGACTCAGACATCCAGAAGTCAAGTCTACTAACTTGTTATTCCTTATTTATATAAATTAGATATGAATGATTTTGGGAGACTACAGGAAAATATGAAATTTCAGAAGGAAGAGAAATGAAAGAGAAAAGAAATTAATAAAGTTACCAGCATAGAGGGCTGGAGGGGTGGCTCAGCCATTAAAGGGTAGACTCACAACCAAAAATATGAAATTACTAGCTTAGAAACAGTGTTTTTATTATTCATAATATAATTTTTTGTAAAAAAGAGTAGAGATCAAGTATACTCTAGCTGCCTACTAAGGAAGGTGGGTGGAGATGTCGATGATAATTTAATGTATTTCAAAATATCATTGGCCTTACTGTGGTGGACAGCTTAAGAGTTGTATTAAGTATCACCTGTGAATGCAGATAAAATGCCCTACTTCCACCCCAACCAACAGCCAGGTTTTGGGGCACTAAGTAGATTTAAACAGCTAACTTTTTCCTGTTTTAGAAATCTGAGATATTCTGTATTTATTGGGTCATTGTGAGTCCAAAGTAATTTTGAATATTAGAATAATAATTATCTCTAAATTTGCTTCTAAGTCTGGATGTCTATGGCTGCTGTTCCTTGGGCAGGATTGCATCTAGTAACACGGAAAGCTCCCTCTGTGCTAGCGGGCATTCAGAAAACAGAGTTGAAGAATAGCCTAACAGAATGATTTGCTTGTTGTTTGTCTGTTTACCATTTTTAGAAATGAACTTCAGAAATTGGAGAAGAGGGCATTCCTCTTTCACACACTCATGTCTACTTCCCATTACATTTCTTTAATGATATTACAAATAATTCATCTCTTTAAAGTCTGTGTCTTGCTGTAATAAAACACTAAGAGCAAAGCCACTTATAAAATGTTTATTGGGGATCACAGTTTCAGAGGGTTAGTTCAGCCCATGACCATCACAGTGGGGTGTCTGGCAGCGGACAGGTGGGCATAGTACTGGAGCAGAAGCTGAGAACTCACATCTTGACAGAACAACCATGAGGCAGAGAAATAACTTGAAATGACATGAGCTTTTGAACCCAAATTCCCAGTGACACAACCCCTCCAACAAGTCTGTACCTTCTCATTTTTCCCAAGTAGTCCCACCAACTAGGGACAACACATTCAAACATATGAGCCTATGGGAGCCATTACTTTTTTATATATAATTTTTTTATTATAATTTATTCACTCTGTATCCCAGCTGTAGCCACACCCTTGTTCCCTCCTAATCCTGCCCTTCCTCCATCTCTCCCTCATCTCCTCCCATGCCCCTTCCCAGTCCACTGATAGGGGGGGACCTCCTCCCCTTCCATCTGACCCTAGCCTATCAGGTCTCATCAGGACTGTCTTTTATAGTCTTTCTCTGTGGCCTGGTAAGGCTGTCTCCCTTTCTCAAGGGGAGGTGAACAAAGAGCTAGCCACTGAGTTCATGTCAGAGACACCCCTGTTCCCCTTACTAGGATGCCCATTTGGAGACTAATCTGCCATGGGCTACATCTGTGCAGAGATTCTAGGTTATTTCAATGAATGGTCCTTGGTTGGAGTATCAGGCTCAGAAAATACCCCTGGGCCCAGATTTTTTGGTTCTGTTTTCTCCTATCGAGCTCCAGACCCTTCCGGATCTTTGTATCTCCCCCTTGTTTCATAAGATTCCCTGCACTCTGCCCAAAGTTTGGTTATGAGTCTCAGCATCTGCTTTAATACCCTTCTGGGTAGAGTCTTTCAGAGGTCCTCTGTGCTAGGCTCCTGCCTTGTTCCTTGTTTTCACCTTCTTCCAATGTCTATCCCATTTGCCTTTCTGAATGCAGATTGAGCATTTTACCCACTACAGGTAGATTTTGGGTTTCTATGTCTATAGTTCAAACTACCTTCTTGTTAACATGTAAAAAGGTAGCAAATATTTAACCTGAAAAGAGCTCATTTTTGGCTAATTTCTCACAAAGAGGCTTGGGTTACAGAAATTACTTTTTTTTTTTTGAGAGCTCTAATTTGAATAATGTGTGTAGAAAGCAGCAGCCTTCCCAGAAGTAGTGGAATTTCACACATTTGGTGTCTACTTCTACATTCTCCTGACATCATGAGAGAGCACACACAGAAAGTGGTCCTGTGGCTATAAATATGTCTTCTTAATTCTGCTATTCCCTCTAGCTGTATTTCATCTTCCCCTAGAGGTTTTGTATCCTCAACGTTGCTCAACAGAAAGCATTGCCTTCTTTGTCATCTTCTAGTAAGGTCCTTCTGTCCCTAGGGCTGCCTTCAGGCCTCTAAGGAGACACTATGTAGCTGTGATATGGAGCTTTGCAAATATGCAAAATCTTGGCTTTTTCATATGTCACCTGAAGATAAATAATTCTGTGAAGCTGATTGTGAAAAAAATATATAACTGTTCCCTTGCTTTTTCAGCTGCTGCAGCAGGAAATGAAAACTTTGCCGTAGTAGTGCCTCTTTGTACTATGTCTTTATGTCTCTCAGTACTATAGCTGCAGCTTCTTTCTCACCTTTTCCTCTTAAGGGGTTGTCTATGGACTTAGTGGGGAGATTTAATTCGGTCTACAGTGTACATTCCACTTGTACATTATCATTCATTCTACCACAATTCTTAAAGCATGCGAAGGTAATATCACACACACACACACACACACACACACACACACACACTTCATCATCACTTATTCTTTACAACCCAATGTCTTGATTTCTTCAGAACTAATAATAATCTTTTCTTTTTGCATACTTTTTGTTCCAAGAATTACAATTAATCACCCTCCAAATTTTTGCCTCTATGTATTTTCTACATAAAAGATATCCTTTAAAAAGGTTCTTATATGTTGGAATATTTTACCTGCATGTGTCTGTACACCAAGTGGGTGCCTGATGACTACAGAGGTCATTGGATCCCCTATAACGGAAGTTATAGGTGGGGTGAGCTACCATGTGAGTGCTGGTAATTGAATGTAGGTCCTCTCCAAGAGCAGGAAGTGCTCTTGACAGCTGTGCACCTCTCCATTCCCCAAACACATTGTATTATTGATCATATTCATCTTTTAGAAAATATAGATTCTTCTTGCATATATTAGAATTGCCCAGTCTTGGATTCATGTTCCTAAGACCATAGAGTTTTTGCTTTAGTTTCTCTTCCCATTATCCAGTGGGATTTTTAGGTGTCAAGTTTCAGATTCCATGCCTTTCCATTTACTCTTTACTTCTTCAGTTAAGCATGACAATTCTGTTGCTACGTTCTTGGGAAAAGGTGCAGAGTAGGCGAATCTTCTCTGATTGGTGGCCGTAGACATTTTCACTGCTTCTCTTACATAAGTGGCATTTGTTTAGATTCTTTAGGTATACAGATTTTAGTATGTGTAACAGAGGGCCTCTGAAAGACTCTGCCCAGCAGTGTATTGAAGCTTATGCTAAGACTGATAGCCAAACTTTGGGCAGAGTGCAGGGAATCTTATGAAAGGAGGGGAAGATACAAGACCTGGAAGCGTCTGGAGCTCCACAAGGAGAACAACAGAACAAAAAAATCTGAGCCCCAGAGATCTTTTCTGAGACTGACACTCCAACCAAGGACCATTCATGGAAATAACCTAGAACCGCTGTACAGATGTAGCCCATGGCAGATTAGTCTCCAAATGGGCATCCTAGTAAGAGGAGCAGGGGGTGTCTCTGACATGAACTCAGTGGCTGGCTCTTTGATCACCTCCCCTTGAGGAGGGGGGGCAGCCTTACCAGGCCACAGAGAAAGACTATAAAAGACAGTCCTGATGAGACCTGATAGACTAGGGTCAGATGGAAGGGAAGGAGGTCCTCCCCTATCAGTGGACTGGGAAAGGGGCATGGGAGGAGATGAGGGAGGGATGGAGGAAGAGCAGGATTGGGAGGGGACTACGGATAGGGCTAATACATAAAAAAATAAAATTTGAAAAAAAAAAAAAAACCCTTAAGTGACATTTGGGTTAAATAGAACATTTTAAAGCAGTGGTTGTCAACTTTCCAAATGTTGTGACCTTTTAATATAGTTCCTCATGTTGTGGTGACCCCCGCCATAAAATTGTCAGTGCTACTTCATAACTGTAATTTCGCTATGTAATTTGTTATGAAACATACTGTAATTATCTGTGTTTTCCAATTGTCTTAGGCAACCTCTGTGAAAGGGTTGTTTGGCCCCATAGGGATCATGACCCACAGGTTTAGAACTATTGTTCTAAACTAAGGTGGGAAATGGAGGTGGAAGAGAATCCATTAAAACATACTTTATTTTAAAAGGCTATATTTTATAGATCAGATATATAATCTCTCTTGAAGATAATTTGAAAAATAAAATAAAAAGAAACTTTTGGGAAAAAAGAACTTGTTTCTCTGTGCTCTAAGCTCAAACACTACTGTTGAGAAGTTTGACGTTTTTTTGTTTTTTTTTTTTGTCATCTCCAAGCTTTGAAGTATCTCTCGTACTGTTTCTTTAATCCCTGCTGTGTTTAGACTTTTGTTGCAGTCCAATGTTCTGAAGTTAACACAGTGTTCACTTTATAGTGTGTTTCGTTCATTTTATTTTTATGGAATCCGGGGACCGTTTTCATTTTAGGAACTCAGGTAATTATTGCTGATAATCTTTGAGTTATTTTTTTTTTGTATTTAATTTCTGAACTATTAAGGAGACATTTTAAAAAAAAGTTTCACTTCTACTCTGATATCTATTCTTCACTTTACATTCTGGCATAGAACAGAAACTTTTCAACCACTTAAAATTTGATTTTTGCTTTTCTGTGTCTACTTCAAAATATTCTTTATCCTGTGTTTATTTTCTTGTAACACTATGTAATTGTTTGCCAGATGACATCTTTTATTTTATTTCACTATGGATATTAGTAGAGGTTTTTATCATTTAATTCCAGTAAAATATGGACATATTACTAGCTCAATATTGCTTCATTTTCAACTTCCTCACACAGTGCTATGTATTATAATCCAAATACTAATGAAAATTATTGCTTTATATTATGTCCTTTAATAATTGAAAGGGTATCCTTTTAAACACTTTAGTATTGTGTTTTGTTCTTTGCCGTTTGCTTAGCATCATCCTCAGAATATTTTTCACTGCCTTGTTGTTTAAGGAGATGATGTTAGCACACTGATATTGTTGTACTGGGACATTTTATTATAGGTGGCATTGGTTAGGCTTTTACTGGGAGCTTTAAACCTTTTCCCGTTGACTGCAACTTTTAAGGGGTAATTCTGACTGCTTTGGAGGCTGGTCCTAAACAGACTTTTCTTCATTGTCTTCTTTCTAGTTCAACTTCATACCTAATGTCTCTAAACACCTGCTATGGCTTATTTTTAAGCTCATAGGTCACTTTGAAGGCTATAACTCAGTTCTTCTCCCATTTTTCTCTACTGTACTGCCACCCAACTGTTCAAATGCCTTAGGTTCACTCACTCCTCCTACTTCTCACCTGTAGCGTTTGGAATGCATCATTCTTTCCTTTTTAGAACATCCTGTTCTTTTCTAGGTGAGTCTATTAACCTTCCTCCTTATCTTGCTTAGGTGTCTAGAGATGTACAAAAGGGAACCACGTTTCCATAAATATTTCACCTTTAACAAAAACACCTTCTTCAGCACTTCATGGCTTTATTCTTTTCACATGTATATATTTATTCTATTTTAGTAATTTTTCATGGACCCAGTGTTTATGTTTAGTAAATATGAGTTCTCAAATCTTTTAAGATAAATATAGAAAATAGGACCTGGATCCCCACTGCTCTCTCCCAACAAACTTCTCAGAACAGTTCTTACACATTTCATCTTAATGACTACTTTAGACCTAAAATAATTTTTATTGATAACAGTAATATGGTAATTCATTAAGGTATGCTGTTACCCAAGTGCTAATTAAAAGCAAAGATAGTTAAAGGATAAAGGGGGACTTGAAAGCACATCACACACAAGTTCCTTTCTAATATATTTCTTGTCTGTCACACTTATTACTGCCGGGTGGGTTGGCAGGTTAATTATGTACGAAGCAGGACAGCAGGTACAGAGGATGTTACAGTCTCCAGAGCAAACACTTGTAATCATTTTATCTAAATATAAGACAAACTCACCCCGATGAAGGATTGCAGTTAGTGATTATATGTAAAGCAACCTTGCTTCTTGAAGATTGTAGGTGGCACCAAGTTCAATTTGACTTAATAGAGCTGGTAGAGAAATGCTGACCCAATAGTCACTCTAGTTCAAAAATGTGGATCAAACATTACTATGAGCTACTACCACTATTACTACTACTGCTATTATTATTTTTACTACTAAGGGTTCTGCTTTCTCTAGTTCATAGTTTATTCTCAAAGCATCTTTCCCCCTAAATAGAACTCCCTGAAACTAAGTTTTAGTTTGTTTGTTTGTTTGTTTTGTTTTGTTTTTTTTATTTGTTTATTTCAGGATAGGTCTCGCTCTGTAGATCTGGCTAGCTGGCTGGCCTGGAACTCTCTATATTGACCAGGGTGGCTTTGAACTCACAAAGATCCACCTGCCTCTGCCTCCCAAGTTCTGGGATTAAAGGTGTACACTACTAAGCCCAGCTATTAAAATTATGTAATTTAAGAGGACTGTTTTCCTAGCTTGAATCAATCATGCAATGGCCAAAGTTATCATCTCACTTAGACAGCTCGTTTTCTACATGAATGAACCTCTGGCCTGACTCCTGACATTCAGAAGACACTTGTGTCTTCTTCTGAAACACAGCTCCTAGCTAGAAGCTCCCCTGTGTCTTTAACAGCCCTTTAGAGTAGGGAAGGGTCTATTTGGAAAGTTGTGGTTGTTATTGTTATATTGATTGGGATCAAGAAGGTACTTACAATATTTGTGCCTTTTCTGCAGGGATTGATTCTAAACTTAAGAACCAGCATCTTTGACAGAGAAGATATCTCATAGTAGTCTATCTCATGAAAGTTCTCTTTCTCAATTCCATGCCATTCAACTTCCTTCATTATTTCTACTTGCACCTCCACTCCCCATTTCTCCCTTATGTTAGGTTGCATTCTCAGAAGAAATTTTCATTATCCTCTCAGTGACTACATAACAACTTGACATGCTACATAATGCACATGACAACACTGATTGCAGTGAAATTGATACAGTTGTTATATCATACGTTTCTTAGTAGAAACCAGGTTCTCAGTGGCAACAAAGGCAGTGGCTCTCCATTGCTTTGGTTTATAGGGAAACTAGAATATCCCCTGTCCCCTCAGAACTCTTACTATTGTGAAACAAACATGGTTAAGATGTTTCTAATCATACAATTTTTAGATTTCAGGAAACTACGAATGGCATACTTTTCACAAATTCAATTTTTCTTTTTCGAAATTCCTCATCTCAAAATGGGCAATGTTTTCTAGTGTGTTAATTGCACTTAATATTTTTATTTTCACTCCCTCTTCTTTACTCTTTGAAAATGAGAATATCATATGGTTACTGGTTACCAAGCTATTTTATTTTATACATAAAATAATCATTTTTGGAACAAATAACATCGTGGGTACTGAGTTTCTATCTGTTGCTGAGTATAGCCAAAAAGCAAATAGTATTCCTAGCTTTAGGGTTTCTAAACAGGGCAACAAGTACTATGAAGGTATATTGTGGGTAAAAGAGAGTGCTGAGGAGGCATAATGATTCTGTCCACCTCTTGGCTCTTCTGAATGTGCTATTAGATGGTCAAAATTATGTTACTAGAGCATCAGTGATGTGACGCCATGACAATATTGCCAGACTTGGCTAACGAGTGCTAATGGCAACTACGCAACCCTCTTGCTTTATTTATATTTAGTGATTTATTTGTAGTCAACTCTGAAGAAAATAACAACCACTTATTAATGCAACCAAGTGTAGATTTTCTTCTTCTTTTTTTTTCTTTTAAGTGTATTAACAAAGTCTCTCTGGAAAAAGAATGATTGCATTTTTTTTCAGTGATAATCCTTGACCCAAGGACAATAGTTTGCTTCTTAAAAATTATTTTGACATCTAAAATCCTATTGGATCTGCATAATAGCAGTGTGAGTTAGGTCAAATAGAGATTATGTCTTTTCATTGCCAATATGAAAACTGAGGAACTAGGACAGCTTAGGTTAAAGTTATGGGGCCACTATGTGGCTTAACAATAGGTTTATGAACTTCAGGTTTTCACTTATTTACCAAAAAACAATCAGAGAAACCAGGTGTTTACCTGTTTTGTTTTGTTTTTTTTTTTTTTTTTTTTTTTTGCCTGCTGGGCATCTGATAGAAACAAAACAAAACAAAACAAAACAAAAAAACTTTGATACAATACCCAATATGGGGACCATATAGAGCTTGTGAACTCATTGAAGAATATTCAGTACAGATTTTAGAAATGAAGATGCTGGGCTAATCTAATTTAGATATTTCTATGTGAAAGCTAAGCCAGGAAGCCATGTGATGGATTCTTTTTAATATGGTATTATTGTCAGGGAATAGCTTCAATATGCACTGTAAGCATTAAATGCTAAAAATAATAACAGCAATTACATATTGTTCTGACACTAGAAGAGTATAATTATGCTTCTTAACTGTATTGCCTTCAGCCAATAAAGATGCAAAATCACTTTTCTTTGCTTTCTAAAAACTATTTTCTTCTGTACTAGATTACCAAGAGATGGCAGCATTCCATCCATCATTCAGAAACTATATATTCTTTGGTTAAGAACTTGTGATTTCCTCTTTTCCCAATGAAGTGCTGAGAACAAAGAATCAAATTTAAAATATGAATCTGTTTCATAATCACCTATTGTCGCATAGTCATGCAGTTCTAGATTGCCCCGGACTAAGCTGATGCCTTGGTGACAGATAGCTGTAAAAATTCAGATGCTTTATTTAAAATTAATGTATGGTATATAGTTAATGGCAATGTGCAAAATCCCACTGGGTAATGACTCAAAGAATGGTGATGTGTGACTTTTCCCCTCAGATTTTTTGAGACTTTCATGTTTTCAGTACTCAGTATGTATAATTTTAAAGCTGATGTGTATTGTTTTAAAGAAGCTGGAATTACACTGTGTTACCTAGGTTGATACTGTGTTTGAAGTTCAGCATCTGTCTGGGAGTGGGTTGGCTAACAGTCATATCAGCCTATCAGTATAACTTAATCAATGCATGGAGTCCCAGATATGGAGTTCTTTTTGTGGAGGGGTAGAAGGAACACTTTATTAGGGGATGATTCTGAAATGGCTAAAAGTTAAATATGTCAGAAGTTTGTGGTTCCAGTGTTCAACTTGTCATAAATTTTTTTTCTTAAGATTTATTCCCGTAATTAAGTTATTATTTTATGACAGAGGCCAATAGAAAAATAAATTTGATTCATTTTTCCTAACAAAAGTGAGTACTTTTAAAGCATATGGATGTATTGTGAGTCTCCCTTTTCTTTTCTTTTGGTAATTGTGTGGTTTTATGAGTAATTGCCTTCAATTGTCAAATAGCACAGATTTGTCATAGAGTTAAGTTGTCAGCCAATGATCTCTGAATGTGAAATAGCTTTAAACACAGTATTGGAGACTGCAGAATCTCTGCTAATATGTCTTATTGCTTTCTGTTTCAGTTGAGGTCATTGCAGCCTCACTTGATCAGAGAACCATGGAGCTGGAAATCATTTGGGTTATTTATCTTCATCTTTCCTAAAGGATGATTCATTTATCCCAGAGAGCAGGAAAGAGGTGTCAGAAGAAGTCTTCAGCAAGCTAATGGTAGAGGCAGTCATGACTAAACTTTGGTGATCTCACTTTCAAAATAATGTGATTTCTGTTGAACCATGTTGTCTAAAACATGCTTCCAAAATCATGTCTTTGGTGTTTGAGTTGAGAGAGTCCTGTGGCTCTTTTCAGGGACTCTGCTTAATTGGATTGAAGGTATTAGTGCTATCATTTGAAATGAGGTTTCAGGCAGAGGAAGCAGCAGTAGGAACCAAGAAACTGGTTAGTCTCTTCAAATCAAAGGAAGGAGCAGGCAAATATCTGGTATTGTCGGAAGGTAGCTGTGTTCTGTGATAGGATGTCTCAAGTTCTTAGTTTTTCAATATCCAGAGCAGGGACATCTGGTAAGACAACCCCATGCTCCCTTTTCTACACCTTCTAAAAGAGAGATTTGACCAAGCAGACCCAGGATGTGCCTTCTATTGTTTCTAACCCTGGGGCATTTTTCTAAGTGAAAAATGGGAGCTTTGAAGTATTCATCCACTTGAGTGAGCCAAAAGCTAAGATGCAGGTAGATATGAGGTCCAGGCATAGACTTGGATCTCTCTGCTTCTACCTTCACAGCAAGTGCAGGGGTTTTCTTGTTAATTTACAAAGTGTTATCTCTGTGGTTTCCATGCATATTTCTATACTATAGAACCAGGGCTACAGTAAATAAGCAACTCTTTAGAAAAGGGATTCTTCTTCAAGGGTTCTCTGTCTCTGTCTGTCTGTCTGTCTGTCTTTCTCTCTCTATGTATGTGTGTATATCTGTATTTCTCTGTCTCCACATATCTTTTCTTAAGGAAGCATTGTAGGGGATCTGACTTTTTTTTTTCCAAGACAGGGTTTCTCTGTGTAGCCTTGGCTATCAAGGACTCATTTTGTAGACCATACTGGCCTCAAACTCACAGAGCCTTTGCCTCCCCAAATAATGGTATTAAAGGCATGTACCACCAAGCCTGGCTGGGATCTGACTATTTAAATGCACTGTAGATGTGAACAGAGATACCATTCTCAATCAACAAAGAGTTTGATCAACTAAAAAAGAGTCATTCACTCTTTTATCGTGTGCAGAATGTGGCTTGGTACTTCACATTTGACATGTTAGTATTTTCTCCATAACTCTAGGCAGTTGCTACTACCATTTTTTCCTTTCCTTTGTATATAGGAAACTGATATACAGATAAATTAAATATTCTGATCTCACACACTTGGGCTCTGGGGCTAGGATTTGAACAGGCTCTGTGTTCTAAGTTACTCTCTGCTATCATTCTGCCCCCTTCTCCCATCTCAAGCACTTTGAAAGTCAGGATGTGGCTAGTTCCGGCATTTGTGTTTGCAGAGCTTGGGAAGACACACGAAGCATGAACCTGGGAAACTGGAAGATTTATGCCTGCCTCCTAAGTGCCCTGAGCCTCCCTGATATAACCATAGATGATGTTCAGCCCCGAGGCCAGTAGATGAAGCTGTCCTTTTCTCGTATGTCTGTTCCACTGAGATTAAAGTTGCAGCTGATCAGGCCCAGGTACTAGTGTAGAAACCTGATCCCCATGGCTCGACCTCTAATGAAAGAAATCTCACAGATATTGGTTTTCCAAACATTCCCAGATTCATTGTGTGAGCAGACCTTACTCAGTTGTGCCTACTAAGTTGATTCACATCCCCTCTCTCTCCTATTTCTTCTCTATATTTCAGCTTCTTCTTCTTTCTTCTTCTTCTTCTTCTTCTTCTTCTTCTTCTTCTTCTTCTTCTT
>NW_026585644.1:29553753-29574331 GCF_907164565.1 Psammomys obesus
TCTTCTTCTTCTTCTTCTTCTTCTTCTTCTTCTTCTTCTTCTTCTTCCTCTTCTTCTTCTTCTTCTTCTTCATGCTCTGTGCACCCATTTTAACTCTTGTCCTCTTTACATTCCATCCACTAACTTTACTTGAAGAATTTCAGAACAAATTAGTGTCTTCTGCCCTTTCACATGTGTAATGTGGCTTACGTTCAACTTGGAATTGAGTTAGAGAGAGGAACTTTACTATTTGGAGGAGCTTCATAAGTCCCAGAAACATACCGAGCAAACATACCACAAAAGCAAAACAGCATCTTCTCAGTTAGTGAATACAGTGAAGTCCATTGGAAAACCACTTTAGAGAAAGGAAGAGTAAAGAAGAGCTAAGGTGCGGGTTTTGGGACTGTGACTATGAAACCTGAAATAAATGCCATAACTAAATCTGTACTACACAGTGAATATATATTCTCAGTTCTTCTGAGGAGTTTCATTTTGTTCAGAAGCAAGGCCTGATTGAAGTCCCTTGCTTTTGCTTTTTCCTTCTTTCTCTTTTTTTGTTTGTTTTTAGATACTCAGGGTCTGCAAAATATGAAAGGATAAAAGAAATAACCTTGTTGGTAAGTTGCATTTAATGACCTTCTGCAATAAAGATTTCTCTGACTTTCCTGAATGCAGCTTAGGATGGAGCAGTTTCTAGAGTATACTCTACCCCTTTAACTCTGGTTATTCATGCCCTATCTTATAATATGCTTTATGCATAGTGTCTCTCATTTATAATATAAACTCATTAGGAGTGAGGTTTTATTTTATTTTCTTTTGCATCACTTGCCAATTAAATCCATCTGTCTATCTCTGTGTTTGTATATTTAGATAAAATGATAAAATGTATTTATCACATAAAATTTATTTACCTTTCTGGTTCTGTGACAGAATAACAGGGAAGATGGAATTTGAGGGAAGGAAGGCTTATTTTTGCTCACAGTTTCAGAGGCCTTAGTCCATCGCTCGTGTTTCTGTTGTTTCTGGCACTATGCAGTGAGGCAGACTCATTAGGCCAAGGTTCAACTAAAGCTGCTTGCCTATGATGGCCAAGAAAGCCAAGAAAGAAAGGGAAGAGGGACCCGAGAGTGCCAATGTTACTCTGAAGGCATACTCCAGTGACCTTTCTTCAACTGCTTCACTTCACCACTGTTCTATGAGCTTTTCTTCCTGTGGGCAGCTGGTAACTAAACCTTCAATGTGAGAGTCTTTGGGGTCCTTTCGTACCCACACCATGTCACGCTGCACAGTGTATTAGAATGTGATGCCTTTCACGAGTACTACTGATTCAGCAACGATACCCTGGCATGACAGAGAGGACAAAGAAGACAGCATGAGATGGAGGCGCAGCCTCAGAAGTGTCATGGAGAGTCATCACAGGGTGGACTTGCTCATTTAAAACAAGTGATTTGTCATACGCCTTTTTCACTCTCTTCTCTGCTTTCTTCAGTAGTACTTGCTGTATTTTATATCACTTGTGTCTGTTAATTTTTACTTTTTCACTGTGCTGTGGTCTCTAGAAAGGTAAATACCATTTATCCACGGACCTAGCTCATGCTGCTAATTACATATTTGAGGAATGTTTGAAAGTGATTATCTGTGGCTATCTACATCTTCAGATGCTAAATATACTACAGGAGTCATTTGGCCTGGATAGACTAAAACACAGTCCTGAGGCTCGGGGCTGACATACACGTGAAAAACATTCATAAATAGAAAATGTGCCATGTGGCATTCTCAGCAACTGCAAATCAGTTCAGTGATAGAGAATTTTGAAATTCATTTTTTCACAAGTCTTAAAAAAATGATTTATTTTATTTTTTAAATTGTGTGTGTGTGTGTGTGTGTGTGTGTGTGTGTGGCCATAGAGACTAGAGGCATCATCTTTCCCTGGGTCTGGAGTACAAGCAGCTGTGGGTTACTTGACATAGCTTCCGGGACCTGAGTTCAGGTTTTCTGTAAAAGAAGTCTAAGTTGTTAAGCACCTAGCCATCTCTCCAACCCCCTTTTCTAAGGAAGCCTTAAAAGCATCAATTAGTAAACAGAGGAAACATGCCACACACATGACACTGACACTGAGATCCTCAAAGGCAGTATACGTGTCCTCTTAAAATACAGATGGTGAGTCATTCAACAAAAAAGATCCTATTTAGACAGAGTGTATAACTTTTGAGGTCATAGATGAAAGTCAACATTACCAGAGGGGCACATTATAAATGGCCTCTCACAGATACTAATAGAAGGGGCATTTGTTGCATTCATGAGACCCAGTCATTCAGGCCAAAGCTGGAGAATTTTCTTTTAGCTTTAAGGTAACACAAACAAAAGGTTTAATGTGCTTCTCTCAATCAACACAGACTCCAGTAGGGCTGTGAGTGGCTTTTCTTCGCTTAATGCAGATCCCTGCAGAAACTGGCCGCTGGCTTAGAAATGGAAGCACGAGAGAAAAGCTGCTCCAGGCTTAATAATTATTTCATGTCTGATCCCTAAGTCTAATACCAAGTGAGCGAAGCAAACCCTTTAGTATAACAAATACTCACATTATGCCTATAGAAGCAAAGAGACAAATAGGAAGAGGCAGCCAATTTCTGCTGCCAAGGCAGGCATTAGTGAGGATTGCCAGGGGGCATCTTCTGTGGCTAACAACAAAGCTTACCTCCACATAATATTTGGGACACGCTGCTAGCTTCTAACACTGGTCCCCACAAGAAGGATGCTACTGGACCGGATATTAGAGACACTCTGCTCACAGCCTGGATGTGATGTTTGGTAAATTGATTTCCATTTTTACTAACTAAAAGCTAGTCTACTAATGGGAACATGATTTCTAGGTACCATATGGACACATTGATATTTTCTAATTTAGTGGCTTGACTATTCTCCGCTCGGCTTTATATTAAGACGTTTTATTATAATTATTTATTCTGCCGCTGGCTGAAACAAACAGAGCTATTTGTTGAAAGGTTAAGTGATGAGAGTTGATGAATTCCTCTCCTGCTTGGGGAATGAAAGCAGATATGTCACCCACATTATTTCAATTATGTTCCAGGAAGCAGGGGTGTCAGGAAAGAATATGGCCCGCAGTGTTGATCAAAGGATTGTGGTGGAGCAGGCCTCTTATTCACAACCTTTGTCTCATGGCCTGACAGAGCTGGAAGGACCTCAGGGACCACTGATTAAAACTGCTAGTTTTAGAAGCCAGAAGGTCTGTGAAGAGAGGGTGGGTCCCTCAAGCCCGTCATCTACGGGGATGTTTCAGAAGGTTCCTGTTCCCCCGGAACTCCCAGTGCTCTGTGTCCTTCTTGAAGATCGTGTTGTCTCATATCATCTTTTTTTTTTTTTTTTTTTTAGATGGGATTCAGTAGTAACAGTGGTTTTAAAAATCTATCTGGAAAAGTTAAATTTAGAAAACATATATATGTGATTTTCAGGGGAAACAAAAAGGAGCACCAGTCACCTATTACCTGGAAGAATGTGGTTGATATGCGACTTACCGTGTCCATCCATATTAACGACTGAGTTCCCCAAGCCCACGTTGCCCTTGCTATGGTCTGAATGAAATAGATTTCAAGCGCATCCCATGGCAGCTTAATCTACAGCACAGTATCTTGAGGGAGTAGCTCCTCTGGGAAAATATCCAGCCTTAAGGACCCAATCTTTATAAATGGCATTGAAGCCATTATCAATAAGGCCTCAAAGGAGTCCATTTTCTCCTTGCCGAAGAATAGGGCTAGAAAATGCTGTTTATGAGGCAGAGAGCAGCTTTCTGAATCTATGGGCACTTTGAATTTGCAGCTTGTAGAGCTGTGAGAAATACATAGACAGTATTTATAACTTAGATACTCAGAGGTGTCTTGTTATTGCAATCTGAATGGAATTTTGTTACAGAGAGTCTTCTATCTTGCTTTTGGTACTGCTGAGGGTGGAAGAAATGTTCGATGCTAGAGCCAAAGCATGTCTGCCCACTCTCTCTCTCTCTCTCGCTCTTCCTTTCTTTCGCTCTCCACACACACACACACACACACACACACACACACACACACACACACCACATACAAATACATACATGCCCACACGCGCGCACACACACACACACACACACACACACACACACACACACACACACACTGACTATAGTATTTAAGCAAGTGTATTTTACACCATTGCAAAGGTTTCCTGAAGTAGTTGTGATTTGAATTGGAAATCAAACAATGGAAGTGTTGAGTAAGAAAAGAACAGAGTCCATTTCAGGGAAGAGACATTGAAACACACATGATAGGTGAGGAATGGAGTAAGGTTATCATTAGAAGACATGGCTGGTCTTAGTTTCATTTGCCTCAAGGACACAAACAAAGGCCAGAGTAGAATATATTTTCATCTAATAGAAAAGATACATTAAAATTCATACAAAAGAGTTTGGTCTAAATATTCTGGGTAGATAAGTTGAGGTTATATGTACAATTAGTTCCTGTCAAGAATTAAACAGAATTATATGTAAGATGGCAATCATTCTTTTTGATTGGTGACTTGCAGAGAGAGAGAGCTATCTCTTCCCCAACTCCCACATCCATCTGGCCCCAACCTTATTCTCTGTCAATCTAAGTCAAATTTAAAATAAGGAAAAAAATTGTGTCATTGAAGTTGTCTATTTTTTGCTAGTTATGTCTAGCTCCTCCACACTGTCTATGATTAAATCAAATGTTCAAATAACTGCTAATGGTCTTACTGTGATTTAAGTTAAAGTGTCTTAGTCTTGTTTAACACATGTTCAGTGTATATTTGGTATCCTTCCATATGTCTGAAATTGGGGTGGCACCTGTGACTTGGGACAAGAACAAAGTGGGGAGAGGTTCTAACTCAGTTTGAGGCCACTAGATTAGCAGTTCTCAAACCGTGGGTCACAACTCCTTTGAAGGAGTTGAACGATGCTTTCTCAAGGGTCATATTTGAGCATCGGGAAACACAGATATTCACATTAGAATTCATAGCAGTAGCAAAATTACAGTTATGAAGTAGCAAAAGAATAATTTTATAGTTGGGGCATCACCACAACATGAGGAACTGTGTTAAAGGGTCACAGCCTTAGGAAGGTTAAGAACCACTGCACTAGAGGGAATACATGTTGGAAAACATTCCAAAAGTGATGTCAGAAGCCTGAGCAGTAGAAATCACACAGAGGGTAGGTGGGTGGGGTCAGGATAAGGGGTAAAGGCTTCAGAGGTTCTAGTTGATTGACAATCTCTTCCTTTTCTGCTGGAGATTCTGTTCCATCCTGCCTTTCCAAAGCCTTTATGTTGTCTGTTTGGTTTTCTCTGATGTTCCTCTTTCAATAAGATTGGTGACATAGGTGTATTTAACGTGTAAAATCTTTGCTACCTTAAATAAAAATATGCTTAGTCAGTGCTGTGTTTGTCTTTCACCTGTGACGACATGAGTTTAATCCTCATAACACATGTGAAAAACAAAACAAAACAAAATAAAACAAAATGGTGGGGTAGAACACACCATAATAGCAGCAATGGTGAGAGGGGAGGCAGAGATTGGCAGGTGCCTGAAGCTTGCCTGTCAACCTTGCAAGGCTCCAACTTTTTGAGAGACCCTGTTTATAATAAAGGTAGAGGTACCTCATCAATGATACCCAAAGTTGTTTACTAACCTCCACCTGCATGGGCGCATATCTATATACCTGCACATAGATGGGCACATGCACATACATGAATATGCACACACATACATACACGCAAAGCCCCTATTGATCCCATCACTTCTGCAACCATTATCACTCTTTAATGCCTCCTATGTACTCTTCCCTGCTTCTTTCAACATGCTTTCTTGAATTTCTTCCAATGGGTCTTCATATGGTCCTCAGTATTTTATTAACTTCTACTCTAAGGAATTCTAATGATTGCTCTGTTGTTAGTCCATGTGACTTCTGTCTTTGAGTCCTCAGTAGTGTTCACCAGAAGAGTCTTGTCGTCTCGGAGTTTCTCTCTTCAGTCTTCATATGCCCAAACTCACCAGGCTTTCCTCCAAAACAGTGTTCCTTCTCAGTCTTTTGGGGGTTGGTCTTAACCCCTTTTCTTCAGCTTATTTTATAACTTACATTTCTCCATTGTTTGCACTCTTTTTGCTTGATGTCATCTTTGCCCTGGTTTAAAATATTCTCTATGTCAATGGCTCTCAAGTGGTAGCTTCAGTTTTTACCACTACTATATAAACCATATATGAATACATTGTTCTCTTGATATTTACACTTGGGTGCCGTGGGGTATCTCAATTTTAACACAAAAGGTACAATTTAGTCCATTCTACACTTACTTTTGGTCTCCCATGAGTTTCCTACATTTCTGTTTATGACTTTGCTATATACCCACTTCCTAAACTCAAAATGTTTCTCTGCTTCTTTTCCTTTACTAAATTTCTACATCAAAAACGTAAATACTATAAACTCTACCCATAAAATCAGGTCTTAAATTGTGCAGTGTTTCCCGTTTTCTTTATTCAGTGTTGAGATATAAAGCCAGAGTCTCAAATACCTTCTCATTCCACCTCTCAGCCACCCCAACCCGCTAATATTTTCTTCACCCCCATCAAAACCATTGGTACTTTTCTTTTAGACTAAGGCACCAGTATTCCAACCAAATTTTCTGTTTCTTTCACCCACTTGCAGTTTTCTACCTTTTAATTGAAATTATCTTTTAAAAAGTGTCCACCAAGGCCATACATGGTGACATGTACTTGAAATTCAGCACTTGAGAGTCAGAGGTAAGAATATTGTTATTTCTATAAGATCAGTCTGGGCTGCATGGCAAGACTAGGTCTCAAATACTGAACCAAAAGAAACAATTTACACATTGTGTTCATTACACACTAACTCCTTCTCAGTGTATCTGAAATTCAACTTCCATCCTGTGGCTAAGAATATGGAACCTAAGAAAACTAATCAAGAAAGAGTATCCTGGGTAAGACGCTCAAACTTCATTCAGAAAGGCAAAAGGGATGGACATCAGAAGAGGGAGAAAACAGGGTACAGTACAGGAACCTATCACAGAGGCCTCTGAAAGACTCTACCCAGCAGGATATCAAAACATATGCTGAGGTTCATAGCCAAACTTTGAGAATCTTTTTAAAAAAGGGGGAGATAAAAAGACCTGGAGGGGACAGGAACTCCACAAGGAGAGCAACAGAACCAAAAAAATCTGGGCACAGGGTTTTTTTGTGAGACTGATACTTCAAACAAGAACCATGCATGGAGATAACTTAGAACCCCTGCACAAAAGTAGCCCAAGGCAGCTCAGTGTCCAAGAGGGTTTCCAAGTAGTAGGAACAGGGACCATCTCTGAGATGAACTCATGGGCTGGCTCTCCCTTGTGGGGGGAGCATCCTTACCAGGCCACAGAGGAAGACTATAAAAGACAGTCCTGATGAGACCTGATAGACTAGGGACAGATGGAAAGGGAGGAGAGCCTCCCTTATCATTGGCTGGGGGAAGGGCATAGAAGAAGAGGGAGGGAAGGTGGAATTGGGAAGGAGTGAGGGAGGGGGTTACAGCTGGGATACAAAGTGAATAAACTGTAGTTAATAAAAATAAAATAAAAATTAAAAAAAAATCTGGAACCTCCAGCTGTCACTCATTTCTAGTCTGGAACATCCTGATGAGTGTTGAGCAGCCTTTCTAAACAGAGGTAGAGCTGGAGACTTAACTGGGCATTGGTTGAAAGAAACTAATTTATAGAGTTTGTCTAGTTCCTGGTATAAATCTGTCTGCCATGCTCAATTGTAAATTATCAAGGTCATATCAACTGGTTAACAGAATCCTGAGAATGCAATAGCCTTTCTTTAGCCAGAACAAACGAGCCTGCACTTTGTGTGGGGTTTCATCACAAATCTCTAGCTGTCTTGATCTTTATTTATTTTCTCAAACACACTACTCAACAAAAACATTAATTTCAGGTGATGGATTCCATGTCTCATCTGAAATTCTCTTCTATAATATCAAATTCTCTTCATAATATGGAGCAAGAATATTTTCACTACTTATGTCTCATCGGAGTACAGAGCCTCCTGGTTGAGATTTTCTTTGCAAACACTACAAGTTATCATATTACCATTCTCTCATGTATCACCCAGTAGTAATCCTCATTGAATGATTCAGCATTTGATGTTTTCCTAACATATGTATTTATTTATATTCTTTTTGCCTGGCTGGAATATCTTCTCTACAACCCCAGGGTCCTTATTTATCATGCACACGGTGTTATCCTCAGTGCTAAGAGTGATACCCAATACCTAGTGCTCAATTTGAAAAACAAATCAATGAATAAAATAACATTTCTAGCACAATTGATTTTTACTTGCTTACATGGTCTTTGTAATAACTCTAAAATCATATTTCTTAAATATAATTTGCTTTTTCTCTTTTTTCCCCCCATTTTGTAGATACTCATTTTTTATGTAGCAAAGCTGTGCTTGTCCTTTTGCTCTCTAAATATCAAAATATTTTTATCCTGCTTGTCTAACCAAGCTCCTGTCCTGCTACACATTTTCTGTAGCAGTGGTTCTCAATCTTCCAAATGCTGTGACCCTTTAGTACAGTTCCTCATGCTGTGGTGACCCACAACCATGAAATTATTTTATTTCTACTTCATGGTTATAATTTTGCTACTGTTATGAGTTGTACTACAAATATCAGGATAACTGATACGCAACCCTCCATTCCCCCTCCCACCAAGAGGTCTCTGCCCATAGGTTGAGAACCACTGTTCTACAATGTTGAAAACCAAACCCAGATCATCCTTCTGTTAGGGAAGCACTCTACCATTGAGCCCCAGCCCCAGCTCACTGCCTAATTTTCCAATCTTTGAGTCAGTGTTCATCCTAGGCCATACTGGTCCTCATCTCTGAATGCTAGACTAGCAAGCAGCCTACGTCTCTTCTAATTGTTCCCAATCTTCAGAGTAACTCATTGTGTTCTTCCCTTGCCCTGTGATTTTTTTCATTTGCATCTTTATTTAATGCATGAAAAGTTCATACAGTCTTCTAGACCCTTAACTCTGCATTCCTACAGTTCTACTAGAGACTTGAACCTTCTTTAATTTCCACTAAGACTCTTTTCTTCAAGATATATATATATATATATATATATATATATATATATATATATATATAAAATTTTATATATGAATGTCTGTGTGTGTGTCTGTGTGTATACACTTTGGTTCTCTTGATTCAACAAGAGAATCCCTTGGTGTTATCGGCAGAGATGTGTGACCTGACATGGGTGCTAGGAACAACCCTGATTCCTAGAAGAGCAGCAAGCACTTGTAACCATTGAGCTACGTCTCTACTCCCTTCACCGAGATTCTTGAGGTATTTCATGGATAGAGTACCTATTTAGTGAATGTCTGTTAACTAAATATACTTTTCTACTGCTCAAAGGCACGTGATCTGAACTGTCTTTGGCTTTCTTATGTAGATAACATCGTTCCTTGCCTTGTGCTCTGGAGGTCTCACATGTGCACATTATATCAGAAAGCTCTCATTGCTACTGGGCCTACTTTAGTTTAAGCAATGCATCTCATAAATCCAAATCAGATAGAAGAAAGGAAAAGAAAGCAAGGAAAGTGGTCAATATTTCTCTATATAGCATGTTCCCTAGGTTCTAATATAGTTTTTAGCTCTATGGTTTTTCCCTATCTCCTGTCTTTCTATAAATATTGTTAATTCCTTTATTTAACTCCCCTGTGAAATAAACTTAATAACTTGTCTAGTTTGAGAATGCTTATTTACTATTTAATTGAATAGGATTTTTTTCTCTTTTCACAGGACCTGAGCTATTTTTTTAGTATGTAGCCTGAATTCCAATTCTGTTGTCAACTTTTTAAAATTACTTCTGATAGAAACAGACTCAATAAAATGTGACTCAATTAAGTTTGACCGTGTCATCTTTATATAGATTCAAATTCCTGTTTATATGACAAAGGAATTTCTTTCTCTGATATAGATTAAATTTTTGGAGAGAAGACCAATGACTAGCTACTTTAAACACATTTCTGAATCTTCTCCGTCTTCATTACAACCATTCTCCGGCATGTTATGGTCATTTCCCACTGGCTGGTAACCAGTCAAAGGGTTTCAGTCATTAATAAAGCCGTGCCTTCAGTAGATCTTCTCAAGTCTGGTCTCCATGCCACATTCAGAGTGATGTCTGTTGGCTCCAATGCTGAGCACATGTCATTGCTGTATTAGTTGTCCCATTGTTGTGACAAAATCTCTGACAAAAACAGTTAAGGTTAGAAGGACTTGTTCTGGCTCTAGTTCTAAAGGAGACAGTCCATCGTGGTGGGGCAAGGTGTGGCAGTAGGATCCTGAAAGGATGGGATTCCTTGCACACACAGCCAGGAAGCACAGTGAGATGAATGCTTTTGATCAATGGTACAGTCTACATTTGAGTTTCTTGGCTCAATGAATGGACTTGAGATAATATCTCACAGACATTCCTAGAGATTTGTTTTCATGGTGATTCCAAGTCCCATCAAGGTTGACAAGCAAAATCACCTATCCCAACTCATTTCCTCTTAAATACAGAAATACAAAGTTAGCATTTGTGTCTTCTAGTGACTGCTCCATGGCCTGAGGAAAAATGTTAAACTCTGACTTTATTCACAAGCTATTGCTTGGTTTGATAATTCCAGCTCCTCCAGCTCCACTTCTTCCCTTCCCTTATTCTATTAAATTCAGTCACACCAGAGTTCTTTTACTGTCCCAGGTTTCCCATATTCCCTACTGACATGAGCCTGCGATACAGTCTCTACTCCCAGGAATTAATTTTTGTTTTCTTCCTCAGTGATCACTTGCTTAATTGTTAGATCTTAGTACTTTCTTTATTTAGTATTCCTGACTTTTCCAGCTAGGTCGTGTCTCTTTGTTTACAAATTTCTTCTCTTCATAACTGTCATTAGAGTAGCAACCTTGCATTTATTAGGGTGGTTATGGACATAATTAAATTCCTTTTAGCTTACAAGCTCAGCAGATATCATGTCCACATTTGTTCGTTCTTATATGAATAGAGCCTGGTAGTGCTTGGAACTTAATAAATATTTGCAAAACACACAAACATACTATCCTGACCTAGTTCTAGTCGAATGGTTCATATTTACAGAATTTCTTTCCAATTACATTCATTATTCCTTTGATCAGTATTTCTATTTTAATCAGATCAGTAGACAAATCATCATGACAAAAAGAGTACACTTTCATGAAATTATGTAAATATTCCAGACTCATTTTAAAGCAGTGCTAAATGCAGATAAGTAAAGGGGAAAAAATCCAAAAGATAAGTGCTGTTAATATTTAGGAGCTCATTGTTTCAAGCATTTATTTCTCTGTTATTCAGGAGTCCTTTGGGTACAAGCAGCAGTAAGTGAAGAAAACAGAGTTTGAATGAGAAGTGAATTTACTGAAAGGACTCTAATAAGGTCACATAATCAAACAAGAGACGAATACTCTAATTATCGGAAGGCGAGGAGAGTCACCAGAACTGGAGTCTCAAATCCCATTACTATTTTCACTCTTTGTCTCTGACTGTCCCTTCTATTTTATTTACATATTTCTGCAGGCCAGTCCCCTTTATGAGGAGGAATTCTATAACCCTACAGTAGAAAAGACATGCCAATTTCTGACTTGATAAAAATTGTGATTTGAGAAAGGGGGGATTCTTATTAGCTGTATTATCTTGATTCAGATCCTGAGCAAGGCAGCTGATATCACAAGAAAATCTGATCAGACTTGGAACAGGAATAGCTGCAAACTAAGCAAACAAAGAAATGAATAAACAGATGACTGACTAAACACAGTTAACAGAGGACTGAGCATACAGTGCAGTGGTTAAGTGTTCTACCATGTAGAAGACCCTAGATTCAATCTATAGCATGGCCAGACCAAAAAGAAAGTTTAATAATGAGATTTCAAAAGTGATATTTTTGTCATGATAATCATGACAAAATTTATGCATATCATGCGTGTGCATGTATGCAGGCATTCCATAACATTTTAGCCCATGTAATAATGACTGACAGATTGCAACCATCTTTCAAAGGATTGTTGCATTTCTGACAACATTGGAGGCCAGGAAAATCAAGGTTTGTCCTGGGCTTGGTTGGGAAGGGCAGTTTTGACTGCAATTGTAATTTATCAATGAGGGTGTCACCAAGGAATAAAAAGCAGAGATGAAGAAAGGAAGGGGAACAGACCTAAAGGGAGGTTGAGCAAAAAAAGATCCTGGATTTAGGCCACAAGGAGGAAAGTCATTCAAAGAAGAGGCTAGCAGTCCAAATGAGCTCATTTCTGAGAGAGAGGAATCAGGAGTTAATGAATAAAGATAGAAGTAGGAATCTAAGGAGATAATTGGCCTTACTAGATAGAAGGTCTCTTGCCAGAACAGTACATCCTAAAAATGCTAATGCAAAGCCCTGGAAGATTGGGGCTGCGTTAGATAAGAGCAGGCTCATCAGGGCTATTTGCAGAAAAGTCAGGAAGGGCCCCAGAGCAGGGGTATAAATCAGCAATCAGTCATGAGGAGGACAAGGGATGCTACTCATTTTCCTCAGGCTTCAGCCTCTTCCTGAGGTCTCCTGGGGTTGATGAGACTGAGTGCTTCCTCTGCTGTACCTCACAGCAGTGACCATGGTGAGGCCAGCTTCTCTCCCATGAGGTCCACTTCAAGTCCTCACAGGCCTTTACTACAGACATCACAGTGAGAGCTGAGAGGGTCTGTTCTCAGCTGCCAGCCTCCTTCCTTCCTCAGGTCTGCCCTGCCCCGGGAGGCCTAAAATACTGACTCTGCAGACCAGGCCACTGCCAGCCACCCATTGAGTGCCATTAGCATTATTTAAATACCATTTCACATTCTATACTCTCATGGCAGGTAACATGATTTCAAATTCATGAGGCATCTGCTCTCTCCTCGTCCATCCACTCTGGTGATAAGTTCTTAAAGGCATCTTTTTTTTTTCTAAAGACTTTAAATTTTGAAGTTTTTTTTTTTTCATAGAAGTTTTGGAGACTTTGAAAAGTCATGCTCAGCAAAAAAAAAAAAAAAAAAAAAAAAAAATGTAATTTATACTCTCTCTAGTTAATAACCTCTTATGTGCTTTAATAATTTAAACCAATTATCAATGGGAAGGTCTATGGTGTATACTTCAATGATTGCTTTTCGTATATTTCCTCCTTTCTTCCATGCCGTATGCCACTTGTCCCCAATGTGTCTCTAGCGTCTATTATCTCTGCTACGCACATAAAATAACTTGTGATAGCTAGGAGAACATGACCTTGACACTGAGAAAAGCGGTCCTTTAAAGGATAGCTCAATTAAAATCTCGGGCCTCTGTTCCTGATTGGATTTCATTACTATTCATAAGACTGTGCCTTGCTGAGCCACGTGCTTCCCCCTGGCCCCCTCAAGGAGGCTTTCAGAAAAGGTGCAGTAGAGTTCTCAGTGGGATATCTGACTGGAGCCTGTGGGTAAGGATCAAGAAGAGCTCAGCAGCCTCGCCTGGCTTGGGGAGATTTAAATGTACATGCCAGCCCCACTGTTAGATGGGGAACACCCTGAGGGAAACTGCTTTGAAGTAGTTAGGAGTGCTGCTGATAGATCCCTCAGGGCTAAGTTTGAGTTGCTGGTCTGCGATTTAAAGCAAGGGATCACGATCAACGGTTTACTCATCTGTAAAATGGGTAACATGCTTCCTGGAAAGCTGAGGGGTACATGTACCGTGATGACTCCCTTTCCCAGCACACGGGAAGCCACACAGCTTGGCTCTGTGGTTCTAAATGCTGTGACCCCTTTAATACAGTTCATTAGGTTGTGGTGGCCCCTAACCATAAAAGTCTTTTCGTTGCTACTTCATAGCTATAATTTTGCTACCGCCATGAATTGTAATGCAAATAGTGAATTTTTCGATGGTCTTTTGAGGGTCGCAACCCACAGGTTGTGAACCACTGGCTTACATGATTATAATAACCAGAGAAGCCAATGAGTTACTTTTCTTTTTCTTATACTTGGTATTCTTAATGGCCAGAGATGACTGGCAAAAATTTATTTCACCAAGCTTTGGATAATACAAGTTGAGAGTGTGGCGAGGTGAGAGAAAGGCGCATTGGAGCAGGCAGGGAAGGAGGGAGGTAACCTTACAGGTATATCATGTGGAAGTCACAAACGTATGGGTAATGGATATGGAATTGCTTTACAATACAAGGGACTAATGTCATATCCCCAGTCAAGAAAGAGACAGGCTGTCTTAGACTTTCTATTACTGTGGTGAAGCACCATGACCCAAAAGCATGTTGAGAGGGTTTATTCAGCTTACACTTCCACATCACAGTACATCGTTACAGGTTGTCAGGGCAGGAACTGAAGCAGGGCAGGGACCTGGAGGCAGAGGCTGATGCAGAGTCCATGGAGGAGTGCTGTTTACTGGCTTGCTCCCCCACGGAAAGCAATGCTCAGCCTGCTTCCTGATAGAACCCTGAGGACCAGGCCAGATACAACACTGCCCACCTGGGGTGGGCCTTCTCCCATCAGTCACTACTTTAACAAATGCTCTACAGGCTTACCTACAGCTCAATCTTGTAGAAGCATTTTCTTAATTGAGGTTCCTGCCTCTCTGATGACTTTATCGTATGTCAATTTGATATAAAACTATCCAGCACAGGCACAATGGGTAAAACATTTAATTATAAAAAAAGATAAAATATCTTCACTAATCCAATGACTAGAATGGGTATCAAGGGCAGAATCTATTCATTAGTTATTGTCAGGGTTTAGAAAGGAGGTTCGGTGTGCAGTGGTCTCAATGAGAGTGCCCACAGGCTCAGACATTTAGATGTGTGGCTCTCAGCTGGTGGAGTTGATTTGGATATGCTGCTGTCTTGGAGGACTTGTGTTATTGGAGGTGAGCTTTGAGGATTCAAAAAGCCATCCCAGGCCTTGTGCTGCTCTTTCTGCCTCTATCTTGAGGATCAGATATAAGCTCTCAATTTGTGCCTACCTGCTGCCATGTTCCTCATCGTGATGGTCAAGGTTTAATCCTTTGGAACCATTAACAGTGAAATGATTTATCTTATAAGTTACCTTGGTCATAGTGTCTTCTTCTCAAAGCAATAGAACAATGACTAAGAGTGGGGTTATATGCCTCCTGCAATGCAGTAACCAATATTTTGAAGGCAATTCCTGACCTTCTTTCTCTCATGGAACTGCCTCTGCTGCTGCATCCAGAATATTATGGGAAGCTGAGCACATGTGGCATGAGCACATATTACATGTTTTATAAACAAGTAACACGCTCCTAAGGAGAGGCAAAGATGGGGATGAAAAGCTGGCAGTTTGGGCGGGTGGTCCTGAGTGGCCTCTCCAATCTCCAGCTACCCCTTGAAAACCCTGTCCTCTCTGTAATGTTCTAGTTGACTGTAACTAGGGCAAAGTCTTAGAAGCTTGGACACTGTCAGCATCAGAAGCTAGACCATTCTTATGAGCAGAGTGACAGCTTGTACATTATGGGACTTTTAACAGCATCCTGATTTGTCCCTTCTAAATACACTCAGTGACTTCTCAGTAGTAACAATAAAACATGCCATCAGACACTGTCAAATATCCCTCCAGTGAGGGACATTATCCCGCTGAGAGCCACTGCTCTAGAGAAGTGATAATTAATTGAGGAGATGGATGTACCTGGAAACCTTTCTACCTGCTGTCCAAAGTCTCCGATCTGAATTCTGCTGAGGTTAAAGCCTATTTCTGAGCCTTTGATTTATTGATATGGGTTACGTACCATGATGTAAAAGTTCCATGTCTTAATCTAGCAGAGTCAAGGCAGAGGTGGTAACATATTAAATAATTTTCAAATAAAGAAAAAATTTACAAGTTTAATGCCCCCGCCTCCTCCCTCCCCATTCTTATGGCCTCATTTCAGTACAGCCCCTTAATAACCTAGCATTATCTCTGAACCTCTAGTGGAATCAATCAGGGAAGGTCTGTTTGTAGAAGAGCTCTGCTGCTTGTGTGCTTGGACCTTTATTGCTGTTTCCTGTGATGCTCCACTTGATGGAGAAATCACCTGTTTCTACCGAGGAAGTCTTAGTGGAGTGGTGTGTAGAAGAATAGACATGTTTCAACCGTGCAAGCCTTAGGCAGTGTTAGATGAGGTTAAACATGAACTTTTTGTAATTGTTCTAACAGATGCATGTTCAGTAGAGAAATCTAAAACTGTCATTTTCCTCTTCCAACATCCACATCCATATTCTGTACCTGCAGGTGAGTGCCCAACTATATAAAGCTTTTCCTAAGCTAGAGCAGCATCTATCACCAAGACATTTGCTTCTCCATATATTTACATTTTTATTGTTTGTTTGTTTATTCATCACATTGCTAAGGTTGAACCCAGGGCTTTGTAAATGCTAGGCAAAACACTCTATCAGTTAGTGACAGCCTTAATCCTGGAAATTTATATTCCTGGTCAAACCATTCGTTAGTTGTCCCTGCATGCTTCTCCTGAGCAGGGCCAGCCCAGACCATGGGTCTTTGATAAAATGTGATGACTAATTGAGAGCCACTGTCAGCAGTAGCTCATGGATCACAATGATAAGAACAAGCCCGAGAGCAAAACAACAAAAAACAATCAAGGAAGCAATGCAGGTGAGATTATCCTTTATGGTCACTCCCTTTCTTAATTCAGTTTTTAAATTTCCCCATTTCAGCATTCTGTTGTCTTCAGTGCATCCAGTGTAATCTATTCTTAAGCTCAGGCATCTGAACTGGGAACATGAACTGGGAACAAGACTGTAATTGTCAAAGCTAGAGACACCACAGGTCCAATAATGGTCTGAAGCTCACGCTCTTCTCAGCTTCTGTCTTGTCTCTTTTCAGTGGTTTAATTTCTTTGAATTTTTCATACTTTGTGTCCCTAGTCTAGATAGGATCCTTGAAATAATAACTGAAGCCTTTGGAAGTATTGCGATGGGGTATTTAGAAAGGGCACAGACATCAGAGTGACAAATAAAATGTCTCAGTGTGTGTCATAAATAGTTCAAACCTAGTTCAAACTTCAAAAGACTGGATTTGATACTCTTGAACTTTGAACCCAAGAGAGGGACAATAATACATGACCTCACTTTAAACTTTAAATGTTGATTTTAATAATACTATGCTATTTGGCAGAGATGGGATTGGACTTTCTAGAAATTAATTGTTTCACCGCTATGAGAATTATTTTTCTGTTCCTGTTTTGATTTTGGTTGGGGTTTTCATAGAGTCTCATGATAATGGGACTGACCTGAAACTCTCATTATAGCTTAGGCTAATCTTGAACTCCTCACCTTCCTAATCCTGACTCCTGGATCCTGCGATTAAAGATCTTGGCCACCACAGCTGGCTACTACCATGAATTTTAATGTAAAGAGTTCTTTCATGGTTGCTGCTGTTAAGGAATATATAGAAGTAACGGTACAAGTCTTTCTTAGAAGTTTGTTGTTTGACAGACCCAGTTCTGTCTCTTTCTGTTTACTATGGACAGATGCAAATTCCATTGCCCAGAAAGAGTAGTAGAACTGTGAAGCTGAGCATGAATAGAAGCCCATTAGACGTGATGGAACATGATCTGGGAGGGGGGAGTTGGTACACCTCGCGTGATACATGTCTGATTAGATTGCTTCTTCCCCTGAGCCAAGCAGTCTTACTCATCACTCCGTGTTTTCTTTCTCCTTGACATTGATCTGTAGGCAGATTGAGGACATGCAAGCCCAAGGACAGTGCAAACTAAGCTGTAAGAATGAAAACATCACCAGTTTGCAAAAGATGCTCATTACTAATCACCATGTTGTCAGTCACTAGAGCCAGGGGAAAGGGTAACTGTAGGTAGTTTTAAGCCATTTGGCTCAGAAGTTCAAAGGAGAAAAAGAAATCACAGATGCTTCACTTATAAACCATAAGGATGAGATTGATGCAGAATGCACCTTACTAAAATTAAGAGAGGACTAAAATGAACACAAGAAATTGGAGCTGCCGTCATTTGCTGAGCCAGCATATGCTGCAGAATAAATCAACTGTGCAGGCAAAGCCACACACAGGCTTCTGTCCTTTGCCAGGCCAGGGTCTCTAAGAGAGATTGTGTATATCGCTTGGCCAGTGAGCTGCACGATTGAGTCCACATGGTTTTCTGGACCTAGATATTTGCTGTGTGGCTATCTCTGGACTATAAAGCATCGACAAGAAGTTGGGAGGAAAACAGAAAGGAGGGGATAAACCCTCCTCTGGCAGATGGAAGGGGCTGGTCAGATGCTCATGATGTGTCGGAGCCTTTTGCATCTGAGTTTCTTTTTTCGTTATCATTAACACATATTTTCTCTTGCTGACTCCCATGAGCTCCTTCACTATAAGCGAAATGTTTCTCTCATCATCAGCTAATGAGGACAGTTTGTCCCGGTAGTCCCCAAAGACACCTACTCCTCCTCTAATTAATCAACAAGTATTTATGGAGATGCTTTCACACACTCTCATTGGTTCCCTGGGAGTCTGTTCTTCCTCAATATGTACCTAAGTGGAGCTCACTCTGTTGCCTATCTTTCACACTATGACCATCACAGCTCTGCATGGTTGATCCTCTCATTGCACCAAGCGCTTTCAAACTTGGGGGATGAATGTAAGTCCAAAGCCTAGAATAAATCCTGGCATAAGAATGGGTGCTTGATAATGGTTTGAAGAGTAGATGAACAGATAAATTCGTACATGGTTCTCGTTTCATTGTCACTGTGACTGGTAGACTGATATGGGAGCCATACCCTCTACATCTTGGGATAACCATTATATAAGCCAGACAAGAATAAATGTAGCAGTCAATGAGATGTTAAATAGATTCATGTAGTAAGTACAATAAGGGTTTGAGGGAATCTACAAGTTTTTGAGAAAGTAGGCAAAAGACACAATGTCAGGATTTGAGTTGCTTTTGGGACGTGGGAGTCATGGTGGTATTTTCCTAATTGATAATTGATAATTGATGGTCAGGGATTCCTGACCATCCTAACCCCCTAGTCATCTCTTCACAGCGATTAGAAATACCAAGATCGTGACTCCGTGAGTTCTCAGTCAGTGATTACGAGGCTCTTAGGAAACGTGTAAGAGGGAACTAAGTTCTATAAGGTAAACTACCTATGTCAGTGCCTAAAAATGATAGCATCTAAATCTGTGGAGAAGCTCACATCATGGTTTCAGCCCTGTGAAACCTCCCATTCTTTCTTTTTCTCCTTTTTTTGTATTTTACTTTAAAAATTTTAAATTTAATTTTATTTATGTATTCATTACAATTTATTCACTTTGTATCCCTGCTGCAGCCCCCTCCTTCATCTCCTCCCACCCCATCCTCCCTCCCTCTTTTCCCCCCATGCCTCTTTCTCTTGTCCCCTGATAAGTGAGAACCTCCTCCCCTTCTATCTGACCCTAGCTTATCATATCTCATCAATGCTGGCTGCATCATCTTTGTCTGTGGCCTGGCAAGGATGCACACCCCCAGGGAAAGGTGATCAAAGAGCCAGCCACTGAGTCAGAGACATCCCCTGGACCCTTTATTATGGAACCCATTTGGAAACTGAGCAGCCAATGGTCTTCCTTTGAACAGGGGATCTAGGAGGACCTTAGGGAAGATGCTTAATCCTCATTCAGAAGTGCAAACAGGATTGACTTCAGAAGTAGGAAAAGACAAGGAACAGGACAGGAGCTTTCCACAGAAGACCTCTGAAAGACTCTACTCACCAGGGTATCGAAGGAGATACTGAGACTCATAGTCACACTTTGGCCGGAGTGCCGGAATTCTTATGGAAAGAAGAAGGAGATAGAAAGACCTGGAGGGGACAGGAACATCACAAGGAGACTAACAGAGCCAAAATACCTGGGCCCAGGGAAGCCTACAGGGATGGATACTCCAACCAATGACAGTGCATAGAGAGAACCTCCTATTATTTATTTTTCCTTTTTTATTATGCTGGAGAGACATGGAGGACACCTATGGCCAAACACTATTTAAAAAACTATACATATATGCAAGACATATCTAGAAAAAGTAGCACAGTGGAAATATGACGGATATATAATAATATTAACAAAGTGGGATTTGAGTGCTAGCTCCCTCCTCTCCCATAGATGTCCCTGTTATGGCTCTCCTTGATTTAAATTGCTGGTCTAAAAAACAAGCATTTTGTTATATTTGCTTATGCTACCATCAACCTCACATCTAAGGCCAATCAGTGTCCAAGGTTAGCCTGCACCAGGACCCAAAACGAGGCTTTCCCTGCTTTCTCCTCTTGTAATTCATGTATGGACCAGACTCAGTGCATTACAGCAATCATGGGAAGATTGTGTCCCATTCTATGGCATGTGGGTGATACCCAAACTCACTTGCCAGATCTGCTATCACAGAGAAACAGAATCCCTTCCTTCCTTCCTTCCTTCTTCCTTCCTTCCTTCCTTCCTTCCTTCCTTCCTTCCTTCCTTCCTTCCTTCCTTCCTTCCTTCCTT
>NW_026585644.1:29574341-29592876 GCF_907164565.1 Psammomys obesus
CTTCCTTCCTTCCTTCCTTCCTTCCTTCCTTCCTTCCTTCCTTCCTTTCCTCCTTCCTACCATCTTCACTTTTTTCAGAAACGTATGCATCAAATGGGTGAGGTATTTATAGGAAATTTTGAGAAAGGTTTTGAAAAGACTTTGAGGGATTTCAGAGAACCCATTAAAAGGGGAAAATTTGTACACTAATACTATTCCTAGCTACCATCCACATGATTCTGGGGAATTCTCTGGGAATCCAGGCAGGATGTGGAAACTATCTTATGATTCCTCATCATGGGGCCATCAGGGCTGTCCCCAGCTGCCCTGGAGTTGTCTGTGGTGGGCAGAACTGCCATGTTTCTTTTAGGAGTGGGATTGGACTTGAAATACCTTTCTAATGTAGCAATGACCTTTTCCCTGCAGAGCTGAGCCTCCCTTTCCCCTGCCCAGCCCATGTTTTTACCCCAGCCAGTGTTTACCCCGTAGTACAAACCGACGTTTGCTCAGTCACTTGCAGGCTAAGGAAAGGGTTAAAGGAAATCAGATGGAGATGCTTAGGAAACCAGGCTCTGGGCCTAAAATAGGATATATGTATTCTGACTAATGCTCATTTTGATGTGGTTTCCATGGGGATCATCATCTGGCAATGATGTCAGTCATTATTAGCAGATAGTGCTGCCTTTTAGCTAATGGGCTAAGTGAGTTGAGAGGACAGAAGGGCTTCAGAGGAACAAGACAGAGGTAGAGCAACAAGCCCTAGGGAAAGAAGTGGACGGATGGCCTTATCAGTGGTATGACTCTAAGAATACCTATAAATATCTATGGATATAAAGAACAGAATTGAGAATGAAGGTCTTATAGGGAAAAGTACACTGGAGCACAGCTCTCCCTGGTGAACCTATTTGTCTCTTTCTATCTCTGATGGACTTCCTTTGTGTCCTCCTTGAGACACTGATTTCCTCAATGTCTCGAAGGAAAAGGCTTGTCAATTCACAATAATGAGCATCGGACATGCTAGGTCCTAGATGACATAATTTAGAGAGAACTTGTGTGCGTTCCATCCATACATGGGTCTTGTTTTTCTCCTGTGATAGGAAGGACTTGAAGAACGAGGTATCTAAGCATTCTGCTGGCTAAGAGTTCTATAAACCTCTCGTCTTGCTATACGTTCTATTGGAATGCTGGGAAGACATATTTTATGTTGAAGTATAGCTTCTGTGTGTTCTGCTCAGTAATAGTTGGCTCCCCACAAGCCTCTTTGGGTCCAAGGTCAAAAGTAGAGTCCAGTGCATTTACTGTAGGCAACACAAATGACTGGTGCTTTATTATGCCATTAATTAGACCATATATTCAAGAACTATGTCGTTTTAAAGTTGAAGTTGAGATAGTGTGTTCTGTAGTCTGTTCTCAAACTACTGAATGTAAGTTGTCTTCTTGCCTCATCTTTCTGATCTAGTACTAGAGGCATGCACCATAGTGCCTGGCTCAGTGAATACTTATGACTGTTTGCTGTAACTGCCTCTAAGCTGGGGATCTAAGAAAACACACACACACACACACACACACACACACACACACACACACACAAAACAAGACACAGTCCTTGCCTTTGAGATCATCCACCCTATATGGTAACTAGTTTTTAATTATCAGCTTGCCACAGCTTAGAATCAGTGGAGAAGAGAACCCCAGTTGAAGAATCTTCTAGATCAGGCTGGCCTGTGGTCACATCTGTAGGGTTTGTTTTGATTGTTAACTGGGATAGGGATGGGGTCCCGGAATGAGGGCATCAGTTTCATGGGCTGCGTGCTGACCTGTGTAAGAATAAAGAAAGGTAGCTGAGCAGAGCAGGCAGACAGCAAGGGCATGTTCATCTCTCTTCCTTCTTACCTGTGGGTGTGGTATGACCAGCTTTCTGGAACTCCTGCCTCTGTGACTTCACTGCAATAGTGGCCTATAACCTAGAATTGTAAGTAATATAAGACCCTTCCTCTCCCAAGTCACTTTGTTCAGTGTGTTTTATCAGAGTAACAGAGAGGGAACTAGGGTAACTTGTCACCAGGAAAGGGGCTATAACTGAGGTGAGTGTGGCATCTAGAGAAAGCTCCTTCCTGGTTAGAGGGGTGCCAATTCTCTGTGTTAAGGGTTGAATAAACAAGGCCAGAGTTAATGGAGAAAGACAATTGCAAAAATAAAGCACTGAGTCCGGCATATTAGACATTAGGATTCAAAAGGAGGTGTTTGGGGGAAAGACAGCCATGTCTGTGTGTCTCAACCTTCCTAATGTTGAGACCCGTTAATAGAGTTTCTCATGATGCTGTGACCCCCAGCCATAAATTATTTTCGTTGCTGCTTCATAACTATAATTCTACAATGGTTATGAGTCATAATGTAAATATCTGATATGCAGATGGTCTTAGGAGACTCCTGTGAAATGGGTCATTTGACCATTTGACACCCCCACACACGGGTCACAACTCACAGGTTGGCAACTGCTGATTGAGACAGAACACTGCTTCCTTCACTGAGCCACCAGGAGACAACTTGAGAGCAAACTGCTGGAGATAAAAAAATGAAAGTTAGCCCCCTCCCCTGCCTTCCACAAAGGAAAAGTTAGATAGGGAGACCAAAACTACAGAGATTAGCTAAACCTGGATCCAGGACCCATCATGGTTTCTGTCATGCTTTGTGGCTTTATTCATCTTATGTGGGGTGCATTCTGCAGTTTGTGGACCCTGATTATCCATAATAATCGTAGTAATTAATAAAACCTTTTAAAAAGGACTTTAATCATGCTTGTGCTTTCCTTCAAAACACATAATAAAAAGGAATTACTTATAAAAGTGACAAATTTATTCCTAATTATACTATTATTTTGTTATGCAATACAAGTAAGGCAATCTTTGAAGCTGAAAAAATGTCTCACGCAGAATTAATTAGAATTGTACATGGTTTAGAATTAGGCAATTATTTTATTGATATTTCACAACTAAAACTTTAAAGAGAGTCTCAAATATTTTCATTGTTGCTAGTAAATAGTTATTTTAAACACTTAACTTGTATGAGTTCCAAAGATAAGCTTTGGACCAATGAGAGGTCTTGTACGAATTTATTTAATCTGAAGAAAATTGTAAAGAATGTGGTTCGAGTTTCATTCTGTTGATGTGACAAATATCATTACCAAAATAACTTATGGAAGAAAATTGTTTATTCTGGCTTTCAGGTTTCAGTCTATCATTGAGGGTAGTCAGGATCAGAACCCATATAGGAACATGGAGTTAGAAACATTAGAAGAACACTGCTTGCTTGCTTGCTCACTCAGGTTCATGCTTAGCTAGCTTTCTTATCCAGCCCAGGGCCATATGCTTAGGAAATGATGCCTCCCACAGTGGGCTGAGCACTTACATCATTTAACATTAAGATAATTCATCACAGACATACCCGTAAGGCAAACTGATTTGGGAAGTACCTCAGTTGACACTCTTTTTTCAGGTATCTCTAACCTGTGTCAAAATGATCATTGAAGCTCACTAGGATAGATACAAAGAATTACTGTGGCCCAGGTGGCCGTACTCAGGGAATTAATTAATTATAATACACAGTAAGGAAAGGGCTGTGAGACATACAAATGGGACTTGTTTACCAAGTATGGCCTGCCCAGATACTACCTCTGTGCCTAGGTGAATATGTTCTTGAATATCTCCTGCAAGTAGCTCCTAGTTGAGGATCTAAGGAAAAACAACTCCCAGGTTACAAAGTGATTTACAAATTAAGATTTGTAAACTGTAATTCTCATTACCAGACTCTCCATTGATGCTTCTCCATAAAACACAGTCACTTTTTCAAGTCTTAAAAGTAATACTCATTCATACTGAATGTCCTTTCCTGATCATGACCACAGCAGCTTCCTCATTTATTCTTGCTATAGAATAAATAGCTCAGGAATCCTGTCCTGTGTTCTAAACTCCTTTATACTCATGCTTGTGAATCTTGCTTCCTTTCCCTTCTGTGCCCACTCTGCACATTCCTCAGAGGCTTAACTTTCTTTTAGACTTGTTCTGTTCCATTATAGGGTCATGATGAGTTTGATAGCACAAGCACTGTGCATACCTATTTGGAAACCACACAAAGCTCAAAGCCCCTGGCCTGAATTCAGGAGAGTCTGTAACCAGGAAGGACCTACATGTTAAACACCAGTATTTCAAAAGGAAGCATTTAAGAGAGAGACCATTATCTCTAGGCCTCAGCTGAGTGTGCGGATATATCCATCTAGTGACTAATCCTGGACCATGGCTTGGCCCTTTTCCTGAGCAGAAGTTCTCTTTGTGCACTGGATTCTTAAATAGAAACATTGTTTGCTGGAGATATATATATATATATATATATATATATATATATATATATATATATATATATATATATATATATATTATATAATTTTTTTTTCTGGGACTACAGCTGCAAAGAAAGTAACTTTGTAGCCAAAAGAAGAGGTAGTGTTACCCATTAGTTTCACTTTCTTAAAATAGAGAAAATAAGGAAGGTAAAATAAAGGTAATAAAGAGAATGAAATGAGGAAATTACATAGGGTCTTGTGTCAAAAGGTCTGGAGAAACAGACTAAGCAAAGAACTGCAATGTCTCTGAATCCAAGGTGATGCTTCAGTGTATAATGTGCTTTGCTTGTCAAGCTAACATGAAGTCCAGAGTTCTGATACCCACCTAGAACTCATGAAATGCCGAGTGGGTGCTGCATCCTGCCTATAATTCTCATACTCTGAAGATGGAGACAAGAATTCACAGAGAAACCTGGCCAGCTAGACTAGCCATAAGAATGAGCTCTGGGTTCAAATGAGATACCCTGCCTCAGTGAACAGGACAGAGAATAACCACAGAAGGTTCCTGACTTCAGTCTCAGGCTTCCTCATTCCAGGTGTGCTAGGAAACATTCAACAGCAAAGACTGCAATGTCTCTGAAAATCCCATGAGGTAGGGGGTAGTATGTTTGCTGACCTTGTGTGAGGCAAGCTACTTAATTACTCTGCTCCTTAAGTCTTAGTTTCCGCAAATGAGTTGCATGGTAGGTTATGCACTCACCCTGTAGGTCACTTCTCTGTCAACAGAAGCATAAACACAGTGAGCTCTGAACAGCCGAAATAAAACAAATGTTCTTCCGTCTTCCATGACAGCTTGCTCAATCATCACAGCTCTCTCTCGAGGCTCAGATCTGCTACCTAATATTTAACCTAAACCCTTTCTCTGCTTTTGTTTTAGATCATCATCACTTGTACGGTTCTATCAATCTACCTATGCATTTCTACGCCACCTCTCACCAGAGTGCTTAGCTCCTGTCCTCCCTAAGCAATGAGGTTAATATTGAAGGTAAAATCCATTTCGTAGAGATAATGTGCTATAGACCTTTCAGGAGAGCTCTCTATGATAATGAGGAATGAGTTACCATGCTGAGGTTGTTTAAATGTCATTTATTTTAACAAGTGACACTCTGAATTTATTTAAAGTTGACTACAATGAAGGAAGGGTGGAGAGTTTTAAAGTTTCATGAGATGATAATAGAACTGCAAAGCAAGGAAGCCTGGCGGACAGCACAGAAAGCATGGCGATCGTCATCACTAGTCCAAGGGAGGGCTAGAGTTTTGGAGGAGTGTCCCACAGTGTGGCAAAGACAACAGAGATGTTACTGGCATACTACTGGTTTGGTTACCCCTTTCTTTCTTTCTCCTGATTGGGTCCTCCTCACCTTTTCTTTTTTAATATGTGAGTGTGTGTGTGTGTGTGTGTGTGTGTGTGTGTGTGTGTGTGTGTGTATTCTTGTTTGTGTACAGATATTCTAGCAGGTGCAAGTGTACAAGTAAGTAGGAGAGAGTGGCAAAACTTTCTTTCCTTTCAGCTTGCCCACTTTCACTCTCCTCCCACCAGCATTAAATGACCAGAGGCTCAGGGCACTAGGCTAACCCCTGCTGGCCAATTTGGTTATGAAAGTGCTTGGCTTTCTGACACTGAAAACTATTTCAGGGTTGTTTTCATCTCCATCCTCCAAGAGGGACGTACAAAGTTAAACATATGGTTTTATTCTTGGTCTCTTTTAAGAAGTGTTTTGGAGGGTAGGTGGTATACAGACTTTAAAGTCTCTTCGGGGTAAAATTAGGGAGAGGACAGAGGTATAGTCATTTTTTAAAAACAATCTTTAAACATAAACAATAGAATCTAGAGGAAAAGGTGTTGGGAAGATGTGGCTGCTGCAGCATCTCAGAAGGTGCAGAGCAACGGGCCTCATGCCGATGTAGGATAGAATGGAACAGCGTGAGGAAGCTGTTGTAGCAACTTTGCAGTGTCTTTGGGCTCAGTCTCTGTTTATTGTATGCCCTTAGTTTTTTTCCTCTCTTCTCCCTTGGTTTGGATCGGCGCCCAATGTAGGGCAGGACAGATACATTGTACCAAACTCTATTAGTATGTGTAATTAGTATGTCAGCCACACGTTCATTCTCCTATGTTTGATCAGTGCCCACCCTATGCATGTATGGGAATAACTCTTAACCCCATTAACGAATGGCATTCATTTGTTAATAGTTAAGAGTCTACCACTGGTGATTTCTAATGTGCCTTCCCCACGTCCTTATTCTTTATGGTAAAAAGAGTCTGCTGGATCTGCCCATTGCTAAAGATTAATAAGTAAGCATTGAAATACCATAGAGCACATTCCTGGTCTAATCACTTATAATTTAGAAGACAGGCCACCTCCCTGAGGGGGAGCAGCCTTACCAGGCCACAGAGGAAGACAATGCAGCCATTCCTGAAGAGACCTGATAGACTAGGATCAGAAGGAAGGAGAGGAAAACCTCCCCTATCAGTGGACTGGGGGGGGGGGAAGGGCATGGGTGGAGAAGGGGAAGGGAGGGTGGGATTAGGAGGGGAGGAGGGAGGGAGCTACAGGGGGGATAGAAAGTGAATAAACTGTAATTAATAAAGATAAAAATTAAAAAATAAGACAGGCCAACAAACAAAATAATTACTACCTGTTGCTGTTGGATCCTTAAACTCAGTGTATCTCAAACAAAACAAAACAAAACAAAAACAACCATCAAACAAAACCAAAAGAAGTGAACGTGGGAAAAAGACTTGTAGGGAGAACGAGGTGGTAATTGGGAGGGAGATTAGATCAGGTAGACGTGCTCCCAGTAGTCAGAATGCGTTTATACATAAAGTCAATTTGTTAAAGAGCAAATGCAATAAATGTTATATTTATTTGTGTGTGGCTCACTGAGTGGAGAGAGGCCACATATTAAGTAATGGGGGGGGAAACTTGGTGAGAAGGGACCCTACCAGGAAGGGAAGGTGGGTGAGGGGGGAATGGGGCAGCACAATGACTAAAATTCATCATCTATGTGTACAAAGCTGTCAAGGAACTTCAAAAAGTAATAAACAACCCCAAAGTAAAGTCTGTATACTCTTAGGGGCTTGTTTTTGTGTATGAACAATTTTTTTTTCTTTGAAAATGGTCATTTTGAGCTGGGTCAGTAGCAGAGACTATTTCTTTTCACCTGAAAACTTCAGAACTTGCATCAACCTGAGTTCAGTATCACCCACAGTCTTGTCCAGGGGATGGACCATCGTGGATGATAGTTTCCCAATCTATGTGAAATGCCACATGAGCTTGGGTGATTTTATGAGGACTTAGATCATAATAACGTTTTTTTAAAGTTAAATAAGTTATTTTCTTTTCATTCCAATCAATTCCCTTATTCAAACATTTAAAATAATTATAGGCTACAGGTAAATTATAGATCATACACATGCTAAATTATAACCCATCTACACCAATTAATATTTATTGAGCAATGAATGGGCAAAATATGCTAACTTGAGGATTCTAGACCTGAGTGTAATTAAGAACTTCGGCTGGGAAAGATTATAACTACATCTTCCCAAACACCCCTCCCTCCTCTCCCCAGCGTCTGCCAAGGGAAATGTAAGGATAATATGCTAACCCTTAGCTTAGCTCTGAAGTTGTTTACACAGGGAAAAATCAATTACTTTAAATATTTTAAATCTTATTTCCTAGTAACTAACCAATGACAGTTTATGATGGTCTTAAAAGCCAGGCAAAGGAATCAAATTAAGTTTTATTTATTTATTTTTCCCTTCCCAAGGGCCTTGAGTGGGTCTCTCATGAGCAGGCATAAAGCATACTGTGGGAACCACTGCAGTTTAGAGCTCGTGAGATTCCACTGTGCTCCACAGATTAGTAACTGTTCTATCAGCACTGCTGAAGCTGTGGGAAGCTTAAGCCAGGAAGGCTATGATGGGCCAGAAAATAGAAATCACAGTGTATCAGTGGCTTTGCAAATCGATTGTGAGCAAAGCTGAAAAACAATGTTGAGCTCATTATAACGCATTCTAATCCAGAACATAAGATTTGGGGCAGATATGTACTTATAAGAATTAATACAATCATGCAGGGAGATCAGATGGTGAATGTGGAACTCACCAATCCCCAAGATAATTTCTCTTTACCAGATCAACAGCTAAGCTTAAGGATGACCTGAGTCTTCAACCTCTCCTAGTGGGAAAGAAGCAGAACACAGAGTTTTGAGAACTCAATGTTGTCTGTATCAGACATGATAGAAATAGAGCCTTAGGTAGAAAACTCACTGAGCATCAAAGTAACCTGGGCAAGAATGTGTGACATCATTTCCTGGCCAGAATCCGAGACACCTCTTGCTTGATGTGAGTGCATCACCGACTCCCTAGGAGATTTCCATTTCATAGCTGCTTGCATTTGAGTGATGATTTTGTCTTCCCATGCAGCCACCACTTCACACAACGATTTAGAAACTAATTTCTGTGATGAGGAATGAATACATCTTCAGGCTGGGAAGGTTAGAGCAGTTTTTTTTTTTTTTTTTAATTTTTTTAGTTTTTTTTTTTTTTTTTTTTTTTTTTATTTTGCGTTCCACCCCATTTTGGGGTTTCTCACAGTTGTCACTATCTTTATCACAACTTCAGATACAGCCTCTTTGAGTGATCTTCACATCCCAATTTCTGTTGTGTAGATTTTTTTTTCTCTTTGACTCTCACAAGCACCCAGAGACACACGTTGTGTGTTTTATTGTTCATACAGATGGAGAACAGATGAGTTTTAAGATTACTCAATTACAGGACAACACTTTGATGTCCATATGAAAGGCAGTGATGGAACAATGGGAGATGATTGAGGCAAAGTCCACAACTCCTGCACTTTGAAATTCTTGTTTCCTAGAATAGGGTCCATGGTGGTCCTAGAATCAGGCAGAGAGGACAAAAAACAATGCTTGAAGCAAATGTTTAACATTGTTCTCCCCAACTCATATTAACAACATTCCTGGCCTTTATTTCTCTTCTATCATGTGAGGGCAGTAAAGATTAGCCTATCTGCTTAGATTTTGTAATTATAATTAAATATAAAAGACTGGGGTAATGTTCTTTTATAAGAAAAAAAGAGAAAATGTTCAATTCATGATATTTAAAACAGACATGAAGATATAACAGATTATCCCTGGAATAAAATCCCTTCTAGATAGTTGTCTTTCATTACCCTTGTTTGACCTCTAACCCAGGCACACCCCACAATGCCAAGCTCGGAGCGCTGGCAGTCACCTGTATGCATGAAGTAGCATGGAAAAATATGCCTGGCCACTTAAGAGAAAAGGGAGACTGAAGATGAGACGCAGGGGTATAAACCAGCTAGCTTTGTCTTTTTTAAAAGAAAATTGAAAGCAGGTCCCAGGCATAATATCTGTAATCCACATTTTGGAATCGGAAAAGCAGGTTTGTGCTCAGTAGACCATATACTAGCTTGTTTAAATGGATGCACTTTTTTCCGTTCACTTCCTGGCTGAAACTGTTGGGTGTGCTGCTGTTTTGTAGTAGAGAAGGCACATTTGAATCCAAAGTGAAATGCTCACAATTTAATGGGAGATAAAGGGATCAGATCTAACTCTCACACACACAATAAATAGAATGAGAGGCGACAGACTTGTAATGTGTCTTTAATGTAATCACAACTATATTCCAAGGGTGAAGGTATGATCTAAGTTTGGATGGGATGCACATGGCTTTCTTGTTTGTAATCATCATTAGTGGGTCATGTGCACCCTGTGGAAATGGGAATCTGCCCTGTGGAAATCTAATACCCCTAGTGAAACTAGGACTGGGCTGAGTCAGACCACCCAGGCAGTAGAGTGATCTGACTTTCAGTGGTCAATACCAAAGATCCCCAAATGGGCTATTGATTAAGAACACCCTGCAATGCCCCCAAAGAGCTTGTGTTCCAATAAGACCAACCGCTCCTTTAGGCTGACTGGGGCCCATACATGGGCTGTTGGGGTCATTTGACATCGCCTGCATATTTGATTTATCAAGTGGATTTGATTCTTCTATCTGCAGCTGAGGGAGAGCTATTTACATTTTAAAGAATGCTTGCTTGCTCTTGTTGTTTACTCCCTGGATTAGCATGGTGTTTTATCTGTTTCTTATCGCAGTCAACCTGACTCCTAGTTATTTGTGTCTGAGGTTTATTTTCCCCAGCAAACTGTGAACTTTTTTGATATTTAGGTCTGGTGTGTAATCAGTTCTATAATCCTTCCTTGCACCTCAGCGCAGGGCCTGGCAAAGAGGCAAGCGGAATTATGCTCAGTGAACTGAATTGAAACTGTTCTCTTAAACCTGTAAACGGACTGCTCCTCTGGATAAGAGTTCATACAAGAATTAAATGAGTTAATTTTCACTTAAAATTGTTTTTCCTCGTGTGTTAGCCGAAATCACCCACATGCTAATTTGCTAGAAGGAAACATGAGCAAAATCTTCTCTTGCAAGACTTCCTATTCTTGTTTACAAATAAGTTATGAGTTTACCAAATTTGGCCAACATTTTCAAACTCCTTAATAAATTATAGTTATGATTTAAGCATAGGCTAGCCTTATCCAAACTTCCAAACATGGCCCAGGGATTTTGAACCTTAAGAAGTAATGACTGAATCCCCTTTACATTGTGTAACTCATGCAGTTGTAAGGGGAAGAGATTTTCAGTGAGGAGTTTTCTGAATTAGATTGGCCTGGGAGGGATTGTCTTAATTAAATTGATGTTGGAAAACTCAGCATACCATGGGTAGAACCATTCTCTGGACAGGGGCCTTCTCATGCTCCTGACTGTCTTGGCTTCCCCATGAGCATGACCTATGAATTATAAGCTAAAATAAATTCATCCTCCCCCGACCCAGGTGTTCCTTGTCAGGCTATTTTGTGACAACCACAGAAACAAAACCAAAACAGATAGCTTTGGATAAAAGGCAACTTTGAATATGTTAGCTACATGAAGATAAAGGCACTTAAAATGGTGCCTGTGCTGTTTATCTAGAAGTATTCTTTTGAAACTAATGAAGTGGTTGAAGTCAAACTGTCTTCTAACTTGAACTGCTACACATAAACAGAAAGGATTATGGGAAGTAAAGTTGGAAAGGGCCAGAAGTGTTAATGTGTCTGTAACAATAAATCAAGGGATAGGGGTCTCACAATTAACCTGGTGTGTTTATTTTGGGGATCAAATGAGCTTGAGCAACACTGGCAAGCCCAGTATTAAAAGAGGTTACCTTATAATTACATTATTCTGAAGTTCTTTGGGAAGAGAATGTAATTATTGATAAGCAAATTGAGCTCTCAAGAATATCTCAGAAAGTCCTAGGGATTAAAGCAAAATCCAAGCAGGAGGGAACATTCAGACTTATCTAGCCTTTGGTCTCAATCTTTTCCCATAGACTCCTAGGAAGTAAGGTTTACAACAAAGAAAGGAAATAAAGAACAAAGGTAAAACACACCTATTGAAATCTCTGTGAGACTGTAAGGTGAAGTATTCTGTTCTGGTTCTCCTGTGACAGAATATAACTCAAAGGTGGTCATGTCTGGAACACAATTCAGGATGTAGAAGACATAGCTGTTTTTGGTCACACTGAGAGTTTCTTGTGCCTGCTGGAGCATGGCAAGGGCCAAACATCTGCAGTATAGAAGAGGTGGATAGAAGCAGCAATGGGCCAGTGACTGAGAAACAAATTACTTCCTTGACTGGGGCATTGCATCTAACTTGATGACCATGGGCATCAACTCATGCTTTTGCATAAGGGGACAGATGCATGTGAGCTTGGTATCATGGACCAGTTTTGAAATAGCTGAAGAGACTTGGTTGGCTTGTAGTGAGGTCTCAGAAGACTGGTACACTGCTGTGGAGATGGGAGCACTTTCATGAACTAATTCAAAATCAATTAGACAAAATTCAGAGTATGTCCTTGCCCTGTGATGCATAGTAGCAAGAATCAAATCTGGAAATAAGTAGATGACACAATTCCAGAGAGAACAGAGTGACTACATTGCTTCAAGTAGGAAAGCTTTGTCAGTCACTAGCCGCTGAGGCTCTAGTAGCATTCTGTGCTTTCCCATGAAATATGGTGATCCTGTGTGAAGCTAGTGTGCATCCAGGACTCCTCAGGAGCCTAGAGAGGATTGAAAAACATCATCTCAGGTATAAAGGGCGTGAGTGTATGTTTTGCCTACAATTTATAGAACCATTCCCCAGAACCACAGCTTTCTCATGTGCAGACAAGTGTCCTCCCAGTCCTTAGAATTTACATTTTCACAGCGTTATGACAAGATCTGTTTTAGATAATTTAGCCCCAGGAAGCCTAAGCCAGGGACAGTCAAACAGGGCTTCAGAAACAGGGAACACCGGGCCTCTTTCTTTCTTTACCCTGGGATTTTTATTTCTGAGCCAAGAAGATAACACATCTTAATAGCAAGCAGCTGAGTTAACTAGATAAAAGGTTTTATAAACAGTTAGTGAAATCTTGAAATCAGAGAAACCAGAGATTCACAGTCTTACCTTGCGTGGCTGCATCTAAATGTACATCACCGAAAGCAACACAAAAAGATCGTGAGATAGTCTGTGATGTTCCCATGAGCCAATGCAGTTTTCAATTCATTCATTCCTTCAGTTTATGGACATATATTGAATTCTATGCCACGGTTTCTTCTAAGCTTAGGTCTGAAGATAAGAGATGAGACACTATAAGATTCAATCCACTAAAATGAACTTAATGATCCAGACAATAAAGAATACATTAAACTAATGAATACATGGAGCTAATACAGGGTTGTTTCTACATAGTAGTAATAGAGGAGAAATAGAAACCATGGGTAAATAATGATATTAGAGAGTTGTGGAAAATGAATAAACTGACATGCAGTATAAGAAATAGGATTTTAAATTATAAAACTTCTATAGTTCCAGGGAAATGACAAAGAGAAAGTGGGGAAAAACTCCTTACTGGGAGGAACCTTTGAAGGAATTGGCTTTGGTAAAGAAAGGGGCATAGAGACAGTACTGGGACACTAGATCAGGAGCCTTGAACTGGAGACCTGCTGTCTCCCAGATTGACCACCTATAACCAGAAGAATTTACATAAAGCACAAATTTAAGAAAATCTCAATTATAGTGTCAGCACTTTTAAGAAGCAGATATCAAAGGGAAGTATCGAGGGGAAAAATGATTGCTTCTGAACAAAGGAAAATTAAAGATCAAAAGCAAGGAGATAAAGGAAATCATACTGGGTTTGGACAAAGACTACACACATTCAAAACCTATAAATAGATAAATAGGGAGCAATTTCTAAAAAAGTTAATGAAATGGAGCAACAACTGAGATATGTAAAATACTGATTATGTGAGGATGGGCAATAAGCCAGTCAAATGCTACCACATCAATTAAGGGAACAGCAGGCCTCCAGAAGAGAGACAAAAATAATACAACTTCTAAAGAGCCAACGTTTACAACAGGACATAAAAGGACTGAGAGAAACATGTGCTTTTTCACTACTAATCTGACTTCATGTGAAGTACTACCCCAAACTTACTGAAAACTTAATGAAAAAAAAAATGTGAGAATGAATCAGACATTCTTCAAGTTGTGTCACTTCTTCAGAACAAGCCTCTCTCTCTCCCACATGACCTCTGCTCTCAGCGGGTGGTCCCATGTCAAGGATGCTATCAACCCTGTAGCTTGTAAAACCCTTCAGTAAGAGTGCAGAAGAGTAAAACCCTTCACTGAACTTTGTATTGTCCCTTTGATTTCTTTTACATTTGGAGTTTTTTTTTTTTCCATGCCATTTCTGGCTCCCCCTCCCAATTTCTGACATTAATGAGTAATCTGTCCACAACAACTGTCTCCAGACACACCTGCTGAGCACACAGTTGGATGAACAGTTGGACTGAAGGATTCTATGTCCCTGTTGACCTCTTTCTTCCCAGTTACCATACCAAGGAAGATCCTAATGTTCTTTCTGATGTCTTTAATTAGCTATGCTTGACTGGTAGTGAATGGCATTGTCGAAAATACTCTCAAAGGTTTTCTCTCCCACCTGCCTCTCATGTTTGTTTTGACATATGCTGATTTCTTTTGGGTCTCCTGTGCCTAGCAGAGTGTCTGCCTCACGGTCTATGCCAAGTACAAGTAACCCGTCACATGCTCACCTTCATCCCATTGAATCCACTGTGCCAACCAGCCCCTGCCTTCACTGTCATTTCCCTGTCAACTTTTCTCTTTCCCCCCTGTACTCCAGCTTAGATCATGGGGGTCTCTTAGAGCTGCTTATTTCTTGTTTGTCTAATAAAATTTTATTCCCCTTCCTTTTCTCACTTTATACTGCTTTCTCTCCTTTCTTGCTATTTTTGGGGGAGAGAGTATTAATTCATTTTAAGGTAGTGGCTAGATGACCCCAAGGATAGCAAAGCAGTGAACATATCACTTCATCCTGTCTTTGCTTTGCTTTACTTTTGCCAAGCTTGGCTCTGCAAAGTCAGAACTCTAGGTGAGTTCTGACTCCTTTATGACAGGAAGATTCCTAAAGCACAAAGTCACCAGGGTGCCTTCATGGCTTTAGCCATTCCTAAAGGGAGGGAATTTAAACTGAACTATCAGTGTCTACATGTAGACAACATTCGAATTTGGGAATTGTTCGTGAAGGAGGAGCCACAGAATCATCTTGAAGACATGAATGTGAAGTAAGCAGAACAGGTCACATGTCAGCTCCAATGCTTTAAACTTAACTATAAAATGAATCTGTTAATACAGAAGAGAAAGGCCCTTACTCCAAAAGGTATGTTTAGAAGTTCAATACTTTTGAAGTCCTTTTAATCCTTGTTACATTCGTCTTTTATTTTTGTACTCTAAGCCACACCACAATCCATGTCAAAAGTCTTAAAATTGGACTTTCCTACTTAACACTGCATAGCCTTGGGCCCATTACTCAGCTTCCCTGCACACCAATTTTCCCAGTTTTACAACAAGAATTATGAGTGCCCTCTCTTATGGTTGGAGTAAGAATAAATTAGTTAATTCATTAAAAAAAAAACCATCCTCAACAGTGCTGAGCAAATGAATTTGTTAATTCCCATAAAACACTCTCAATAAATGTCAGCTACTATTTTAACAACTGTTTAGATTAATTTTCCTCCAATATTCAAGTTAACTTAATGTTCCAAGAATGTGTGTAAATACATGTAAATATATTTATCCTGCGGTCTCTGTGGAGGGAGACAAAGACAGTCTGCATATCTATACACAGCTGGATTGGCAGCCACTGGGGCAATGAGGATACACTTGCTTTTGGACAGACTTTGCAATGTGAGCCTGTCAGTCATCATGGGAGAACTGAGACACGCCCTCTAGCACTGTGGTCCTTTCATGTCTCACCTCACCTATGAAGCATGCTGACCTTCTCTCCTCTTTACAGTGCTCCAGTATGATTGCCTATGCATATTAAGAGGTTTCATTATGGACTTGGATTGGGTTTAAGGTCTAAAATTCTCTATACCTAAAGTCTAGGGAATGTATCTAGAGTGTCCATGATACAAAAGAGGTACTTGTTTTTCCAAGTTCAAAGGCAACTCTTCCCCCCACCCCCTTTATGAATCTTGTGATGATTCAATCATCAACTCAATGAGATCTAGAGTTGTGACCAGAAAATTTGAGGATTCCCACTTAGGGTAACATACATTACTTGAGAAATTAGTATCCCAACTGGGGATTCTATTTTTTCCAATAATTAAAAACATTTTATATCTATGAGTATTTAACCTGCATATATGTCAGTGTACCATATGTATACCTGGTGCTTGTAGAGGTCAAAGGTGGTATCAGATTCCTATGAACTGGAGTCATAGTTGGTTATAGGCTACAGGGATGCTGAGGAACAAATGTAAGTACTCTACAAGAATAGTGAGTGCTTTTAGCCACTGAGCCATTGCTCTAGCCCTTCTATCTTAGTCTCCTTATTAGACAAATGTAAGAGAGGGCTCATAATCTGGAGGACAATTTTATCAATCTTAAGAGAAAAACAACACTGTGAGCAAGCTGAAAATGTCTGGAGCTGAGAAAGCCATGCTGCTTGAGTAGGCTGCCATGTTCAGTAATTGGAGGTTAGCCAATGTACAGGACAAGCAGCCAATACAGCAAAAGGAGCAGTGTAGCAGTTGTAGCAGAGAAGGGTGGGCCTTCGGAGAAAAGTAAGGAAACTCAAAGTACTAGAAACAGCACACTTAGGCTCCTGTCAGCATCTGAAAACAAGAGACAGAAACAAAGAAAAAATGACATCAGCCTGAGCAGGTAGGTAGATTTAACAGGACCTTATGGAGATTCTGTAGTGACTGTACCAAGAAGGGGCTTTTTGAAAAGGAACAGTATAGCTCATTAAAAGGATAATTATTCTTTCTATCTCTTTGGCATTGCTTAAGGTAAATATAGCTTCTTGAATCACCCGTAGCCAGGTAACTGAGTGACTAAACTATAGTAACTCACAGAGAGGAAACAACAGCATGTTTCTTCCCAGAGGTAAAGGCCCAGAGGAAATAGTTTCTCATTCTAGTGTAAAAGAATCACGTGGAAGATAGGTCTCTGAGCATATCTGTAGAAGATGACCTGCCCTCTGTGGGTATCACCATTCCCTAGGCTGAGACCCTGAACTATATAAAAAGGAGAAAGGGAGCTGGCTACAACTATTTATCAATTTGTGCTTCTTGATTGTGAATACACAATAAACAATGACCTGCTGCCTTCCTCTCCTGCTGCTATGACTTCCCAACCATGAAGGACTATAACCTCAAACTGCGAGTCAAAATAAACCTTTATTCCTTAAATTGCTTTCATTACGACTGATCAAATAACCAAGAAGGACCTCTTTTAGACTATCTCCAAATTACACTACTGTGGTAACTATGGTTTTCAGGGAGGGAGACAAAAACCAGCCTAATTGTAGAACAAAGTAGGGCACACTGCTGTTGTTGAGAGTCAACGGCAAACAGAGCTGTGAAGAGATTGAGAGGCGCTGTGGCTAAATTCAGAGGGCTCTAAGTAATTGCCCCTGCCCCGTCACTTGTCAGATTTGTTTCTCCACCCATATCTGCTCCAATTCAAATAATTCTGCTTCTCAAAGCACCCCCTACTTCTCACCCTCCTCAACTAAGAGCACACTCTGGGAGATCTCAGGCTTCTGTGAAATAGTAAATTCCAACTTCATTTTCCCAAGCTAGATTTATAATGTGCTGTGTGAAGATGGAGGGGGATTTCAGGGAGGCAAATGTCTTGACGTTGCCTCATCCATGACAGTACATGGTGGTGGAGCACAATGTCTTTTCTAAGGAAAAGCCTGGGTGACACTCATCTTCTGGGCACAAGGAGAAGCCTTGTCCCTGGCACTTCCTGTGTCCTGTATAAATGCTGCCTTCCAGGTGCCAACAATGACTCCCTCTGCTCCTGCAGCATGTCCATGTGCTGTGTAACTCTCCACCCCCTCCACTTTGAAACACAGTGAATTAAAGGGATGAAAGGATTCGTCCCCAAATAATGAATTCATTCAGGGGAAGGGATGTGAGTAGTTCCTACTTGTCCACTGTTGCACACAAAATCTCCTAAAGATCTCAAGAGGCCAAATGTAAATTTGCTAAAGCATTTCGTTAAGGTGGATTATTTAGATAGGAGAGCTATTTGCCTGGTTGTTTTCTGTGTTTAGCACTAGGTCATTCCTGTGGGGTCAGGCCCTGAGTCAGGAGGGATAAGGCTCCTCTGTGATGCTGTCTCTCCCTTTGCATATTGTGCCATATGGTCCCACTGTGGTGCCATAGTCACCTTACCTCTTACTTCGCAGAACCTGCTTCCACATTGCTGTTGCTGCTCCGTGTCCTGGAGCACTTTTCTCTATCAATTAATTACATTTTGTAGAGAAAAGGGTACTTCTTCTTTCCTCCACTCTTTTCCTTCTTCCTTTTTTTTTTTTTTTTTTTGTGAAATACACTAAGCATTGCAGAAGAAAAGTTTTGTGCTTTTGTTTGCAATGTGGCTGTAGTCTAAGAAAATTCTCTGGCAGTGAGGTAGTTGTATATGTGATAGTGTATGTCTTTTTTGGAGGTCTCTTTCCTTCCTTCCTTCCTTCCTTCCTTCCTTCCTTCCTTCCTTCCTTC
>NW_026585644.1:29592886-29619201 GCF_907164565.1 Psammomys obesus
TTCCTTCCTTCCTTCCTTCCTTCCTTCCTTCCTTCCTTCCTTCCTTCCTTCCTTCTTTTTTTCTTTCTTTCTTTTTCTTTCAGTCAGGGTCTCACTATGTAGCCCTGGCTTTCCTGGAACTGGCTCTATAGACCAGGCTGACCTCAAACTTACAGAGATTCACTTGCCTCTGCCTCCCAGGTGCTGGAATTAAAAGCATTTGTCGCCATACCCAGCTAAAAGGTAGCTTTTCTGTTGCCTTAAAACTCCTCACTATGTCTTTTCTTCCCTCTTAGACCCTTCCTCCTTGAACAGTAGTTAACAATAAGCACCATTTGGAGCATCCTGGAGCCTGTGTGCATAGGGAATCAATGGGAAACTCACTGCAGTCTCCAAGGACTCTTTAAAATCACCTTGGACCTGAGAAGGAAACGGGAAAGAAGATGCTTTACTATCACTGCCATGCTCAAGGCATTTTCATTACTTGCTACTTTAATTTGCAGACAGAAAAAAGGGTCAGCCTACAGCTTTATTATAAGCAGCACATAGACTATTATCTCTTGATAATAACCTTAAATAAATGCCAAACACAGAGGTCTAAAATTATTTCTGAGCTCATGTATCACTTATTTTCTATGTGATGGCTCTGTGATTGAGTAAAAATAGTACTTATTCACTGGTGTGTGTGTATATGCGTGTTCACTCCAGTGTCCTTACACTATAGATCAGATTTCTTTCTTTTCTTTTTCTTTCTTTCTTTCTTTCTTTCTTTCTTTCTTTCTTTCTTTCTTTCTTTTTCTATCAATCCTCCAGCATCTTCCTACCAAATTTTGGGGTTTGTAGTATGGGCCACTGTATCTGGTTTTAAAGGTATTTCTCTAAGCTGTAAAATTTGTCCATGTATTTCTACTTGCTTTGTCAAGGCTAAAGCAAACTTCTTAATATTTCAAATACAGCTCTTCATAAACTGACTCTACAAGTGTTTCTACAACACAACACTATAAGCAGTTTCCAAGTTAGGTATACTAAGACTTGGTAGTTGCTAGGGTTCTCTACAATCTTATGCCTTTGGACTTAGATTGGCTGCATTCTATATGAGTAGATTTTGTTTTCCTCTTCACCATCTCTGTGACTAACTCTAAGATATCCATTAGAAGTAAGGTATTTGTCATCAGCTCTGACTAGCCTCCCTACGTAGTTGAGAACGTCTTTTCCTTCTCATTACACCCTGTACGCAAATCAATTCCCATGGCATCATTACTAGTCTTTTTTTTTTTTTTTCCTGACTACATTTTAAACTCTTCATGGAACAAGACTATATCTCTAAGATTTAGGGTACATTCTGAAACATTTGGTAAAAAAAAATAAAAAATAAAAATAAATAAATAAATAAAACCAACCTGTTGCCTTTAGGTAAGTTACAGGGATTGACTTTCAGTTTTTAACACGTAAGTGAGAATGTGTAGCTTCAAATAAATGAAGTCTTTCTTGAATGAAATTTCTTTGAGGCATAGGCTTAATTCAGGGGGAACAATCCAAAATCTTATGGAAATTCCTTTGGGGAATGGTTTTGAGAGTACACTTATGAGTCTCATGCATGAAAGCCACACAGTGTCATAGGGGTAGTGCCATGTGTGGTATAAAACTAACCCCGGCTCTAACTCTCAGCTTGTTCATCAGACTTGGCTCTGAATGACTTCTGAGTGAGGGTAAGTTTTATTTTTGCAACAAAAGACACAATTTGCTACCAGTGCGAATTTATTTTCAAAGTTCAGCTTGCTCTCAAATCTTTTCCATAAGGAATCTAGATATAAGCCGAGCAGGCAACATCTTTGGAATATAGGAATTATCTCCTGTGGGAACTACTTGGAAGAAAAGGTCTCGGGTTTTGCTGAAGGCTTGGCTCTTTATTTAATCAGGTCTGTGACAAGGGGACAGATTGGGCCTGTTAACAGAATCACAGTGTTTAAAGTTAAATGATTTAAAGTTGATTTCCTACTCTGACTCTTGCTACTTATGTGGCCTTGACTGATTTGGGGGAAAAATACATTTCAGGTTAATGTGTTTAAATGAGGTCAGGGACAGTCTAGAATAACAGTAATCAAAATAATAACTATCATTATACAATTTATTTTTACTGGTTATGTACTGTGTATTAGCAAGTTAAATATTTATAAATTCTTATATAAATCTCTCAATAAACACCTAAAAATAAGAAATATGATGCTCAGAAAGAATAGATGTTTTCAAGGTGACTTAGTAAGTAGTAGGCAGAGAAGAGGAAGGTTTTCATTCTGGCAGGTTGACTCCACAGTGAATATAGTTGTTTGGGCTACATGAGACACTGTCTCAAAATACTTCCATATCCTATATTTTAAACCATCTTTTCTCAACTTATTCTAAGAACAATACATCTATGTGCTTCCGTGAAGAATATTCAACATTCTATTGAATTTGAAACATGGAACAATTTTCTATCAAGTTATATTCATATGAGAAAAAAATTTGGTGAATCTTATGAGCAATTATTTCATCACTGCTACATGTAAAATTCAACACACACACACACACACACACACACACACACACACACACCTTGTGGGGGTTGATTTATTTTAGGAACATTAAGGAAGTAGACAGAAGAGGCTATATAAACCACAAGGCTCATTTGCCAATCACTTTTGGGGCAAGTGATCTGTATTTAAAAAGGAAGGAAATCTCCCTGAATGATTTCTCTGTGTAAAAGAATTCAGGTGCTAAGTAGTACAGAGAGAAAGCAATGAATGGTGTTACATGGAGATACTGTTTCAGTTTAATTGGGAGCAGGTCTTAATCAGGAAATCTCAACAAGAGAATGGACTGCTTTGTAAAGCATCACACTTCCTGTCATGGATGGTGTTCAAACAGAAGGCAAAAGATTGGATCTTTTTTTCAGCTTCCTGTTTAGGGCCATTAGGAGGATGTTCCCACTTGTACATTTGACAAGCCTATATTCAAATTTTCAATTGTTTATGTGGTTGATGCTCAATAGACAACACAATAAGGTAGTGCAATGAGCTCTCATGATATGGAGAGACGCCTGTACTTTTGTGTCGAGGACAATCACCATTGGATTTTAATGATTTAACATCCCCCTTTAGTTTAGTTTCTTTCTCAGATCTAAGCTATTTTTCTTTTTCTTTTCTTTCTTTCTTTTTTTTTTTTTTTTTGCTATTTTTCAAAGGGTGTCCAATATTTACTATTACCTCTTTCCCCTACATTTCTTAATGTTTTCTCATGTAAACTGAGTTATCACTTTTAGCTCTTGTTTTTAAAACTATGTAACATTCAAGTTAGCGAAACATAATGGTATTCTTTTGAGATTGGCATGAAGGCCGTACAGAAGGATATGATGTATAAGAATGAACCGCTGCAGCATGCAGTAATATGGATGAAGCACAAATAATCTTGAGGGAACAAAGGTAGCTATGCAAGAGTATGTGATGTTTGTTCCTCTTGTGAAGCATAAACGAAGGCAGTAAATAAAGGTTATTATGTTTGTGTGGGGCATAATTGGGACGCCAAGGGAGGTTTGGGTAATTTTTATCAAGAAAGGCATTCATGATTTTGTGTACTTTTCTTTATGAAATTCCTATTTTCTCCTCCTCCTCCTTCTTCTTGTTCTTTTTTGTTTTGTTTGAGACAGGATTTCTCTGTGTACCCTTGACTGTCCTAGAACTAGCTCTGAAGACCAAGCTGACCTCGAATTCACAGAGACCCACCTGCCTCTGCCACCTAAGTGCGGGCATTAAAGGCCTGCACCACCACCACCCAGCTGAAGTGCATATTTATTTTTTCTTTGAAATTATTTAATCTATTCACTTTACATCCTAATCGTAGCCCTCTTCCTCTTCTCCTCCCAGTCCTTCCTCTTCCTTCTCCACTATTCCTCAGATAAGAGGAGCCCCCCCCCCAAAGCCCATCAAGTCACATTTGGACTGAGTGAGACCTCTTCCCCTGTGGCCTGTTGAGGCAACCCCACCAGGGAGAAATGATCAAAAAGCATGCGACAAAATTCATGTCAGAGACGAACTTCGCTCCCTTTACTAGGCAGATCCACATGAAGCTTGAGCTGTCCATCTGTGCTATATCTGTGGAGGGGACTTAGGTCCAGTCTATGCATGGTCCTTGGTTGGTGCTTCAGTCTCCACAAGCCTCTCTGGGACCTGGTTAGTTGGTTCTGTTGGTCTTCCTGTGAAGTTCCATATTTCAATAAAAAAACTTCACAAAAATATATTAAGAACTAGCTCACACACAAACCTTTGCTTTAAACTTGACGGCCCTGAATGTCTTCACTGACTGAGGGGTGTGGAAGTGATTGATCACCCTTCTCCTCAGCAGGTTCTTTCTTTCTTCCCCATGAAGTGAGTTTCTGCAAGCTAACTCTTTAAGCAGCTGCTTTCTGACAATACTGAGGCAGCAACTGAAAATTTGCTGTGCTATTTTCCTTTTGTGTGATAACTAAAGAGCTGTGGCAGGGTGGGTGTTGAAATATTAGGTTCTGAGGCCAGCAATGAAGTCTCTTTGTAGTAGACAGGATTGGGTATCAATCTCAGCCTCCAGAATTTGCAAACCTAGAAAGTCTGGATTTACAATGTATGTTTGCCTAAGTTGTCTATGTTCAAAACCAGCTTCCTCCTTTTCAGCACTGTTTTGAAAGGGCATGCCTTCTAATGCTGGGTTGATGACAAATATCACAGATTGAGCGGCCTCCACAGCTAATTTAATGGGAGAATTTCCATGTGACAGAATGTCTCATGGCCTTTGACACATTGGTTTACGTATAAGGGACCTTTGCTGCAACCCTCTACTGCACCTTTGGCCCCTTCAAAAGGAACTGATGTTAGCTCGGAAGGTTGGGAGAATTTGAAGAATGAGCATAAATATAACACACAGCTTTCTCCGGATACTATTTGATATACTCAGGTGTCAAGTGTCAAATAAGAATAAGAATATCATGAAGAATATTGGGAAAAAATTATAAATTTATAAACCAGGTAGCTTGGATTTATTTCTGACATCTGTTACTTGATACTCTTCCCTCCCCCATATATTTGCATAATTTACCACCCCATTCTTCTGAGGTCCAGGATAAAGGCTACTTTTAGACCAATATTTTGGCTAATTCTCTGCTGTGAAATGGACCTTCTATCATCTCCCTCTTCCTTCTGTCTTTTATTTCGTAGTCCATAGCAACCAATTATCTCCTTCCTTGTGAAATGTCTGTTTTCCTCAAAAGAGTGAGCCTTATGGCAGCAGCCCTTTGCTTTTTTTATTTTATCACCACCATAGTCTATTGCATAGAACTATGCCTGCAGCAGTGATTGAATAAATATTTCAAGTGTCTTTTTAAAGTAGAAATTGTTGGTGTAGATCTAAGACAATATTAGCATTAACAGCTTGTTATGGTCCCTGTTTATCTTGTCTGGCATAGATTTTTTTGCCAATTCTCAACCCTGACCCAGATATTTTGTCCTCTAGGACTTTAGCTGTACCACTAAGTCCTGTCCTAAGCCTTTGGACTTAACAGGCTTCAGAAGACCTGGGTGTTTTCACTCCAGATGTTGAGTCTGGTTTCAGTGCATCGCCCTTAAGGCATTCCAAAGCATAGAATGTGAAATGGCTCAGTGGACAAAGGTATTTTCTGAGCAAACCTGGCGACCTAAGTTCAATTCCCAGAACCCACAGAAGGACAAAAGAAGAGAACAAACTCCACAAATTTGTCCTCTGACGTCTATGTATACATTGTGGTAGCCCCCCTCTCCTGATGTATTATGCATACACACACACTTATACGCATAGGCACATATACACACAGAGGCACACATACACACAGGCACACACACCCATGCAAACACACATGCAGGCACACACATACACATGCATACAGGAAGGCATACACACACACAGTAATAATGTTTAAAACTTTAAAAACTATATTCTAGTTCATTCCTAAACAGGACCTCTCTGTGCACTGGTGGGTATTGTATGTGAATGGCTTCTCTGGTAGAGAATCACGTATGGAATCTAGAAAGAGTGGGAAGGGTATGATTCTAGAATGTTTTCTCAGTCAGTGCTTCTTTGCCTTTGTCATCCTCCATTATGAAACTAATGGAGGAAGCAGCTTAGGGCCAATGTTGAATGACAGCCACAGGCTGAAGGCAGAGCTAAAGGATGCTGTGAGCCTAAGATACAGTCTCCTAGGGTTCCTATTGCTGCAAAGAGACAACATGACCACAGCAACTCTTACAAAGGAAAACATTTAACTGGGGCTTGCTTGCAGGTACCGAGGTTCAGTCCATGATCTTTAAGGTGGGAGGCATGGGGGGTGGCTTATAAGCAGAGGAGGAGTTGAAGGTTTTAAATCTGGATCAGCAGGCAACAAGAAGAGGGAGAGGCAGCGTGGGCAAGGCTTTAGAATTTGAAATCTCAAAGCTCACTCCCAGTGACCCACTTCCTCCAATAAGGCCTCGTGACCAAGCATTCAAATCTATGTGTTTGTGGGGGCCATTCTTATTGAAACCACCACATATGGTTTTAGACATAGCTAGAAAACAGTGTTTCTCTTTGGGCTTTAGCTTCAGGTACATTTCCCTCCATCCTAGTTTATGAGACAATAAACCTTGTTGCCTCAACACTTGTCTGGTTCAAAACTGGTTCCTGCATCCTTGAGTGACTGGGTGAGGAATTTCTCTCACTTTTGCCTTCTCAGATACTGACCGTGTAACATGTCCCCAGACCTTAGCAGGATGGGCAGTATGCTAGAGGCCCCATGGCACCATTATGACCTAAGATCCCAGTGGACCCCAACACCTACATGTAGAACTCAACTACATGCAGTATTTGGAGAAGTCCCTATGTCCTAATCTTGCTTTTATTTCTGTTTGTTGCTAACTTTTCCTGCTAAATTATGTCAACCACAACATGTTTTTGTACATAAAAAAGCCTAGAACTTGATTTGGGCAAGTTCAGCTTGTAGCCTGCCAGCCAGTGAATACTTTCTATTAAAGAGTCCATGTGTTCTCTGAGAGAGTTATCTTACAACAACCATAGACATCATATTTGCAATCCTAATTTCACAAGTATTTTTTTTTCCTGATATAAGTGACCTTTATTGATTTCTTCCACTTCAACCATCAGTGCTGCACTTTTCATCTTTGGCATTAGCCAGAAGTCTCTTCCCAATATCCAGCCCATGACCACTTTGAGCTCACTGCTGGCAGGGGAGTGTGGAGGTTCTGCTCATTGTTCTCTTTCCCATGTTCTGTAGTTGTATAAACTGCTCTTTAAATGCACTGCTTTGAGTTTGGCCAGAGGAGCAGACCCAATAGGAATAATAAATAACATGAAATTTATTACAGCAATTCAGTTAGAAAACGGTGAGAGCTGGTTAAACAGTATTGGAAAAGTTCCTGCTTCAGTGTTTACCATAGAGCCTTGAAGTGAGCAGTGCAGACAGTTGGCTAAGAAAGCAATATATTCATGAAAGAAAGATGAATATGAAGTAAGGTAGAATGAGGAGAAAAAAAAAATCTAGGTCCTGTGAGGCTGAGCTAGAAACTTAGGTAGACGGAATAAGGCTGCATGAGTCTCTCGCTGCCTCCAAGCTCTCAACGTCACTGATGTATGAGACCTTCTCTTCATCTGGTGTTAAGTAGGTCCAGAAGGCAGAGAAACCAAGATCAGCAAAAACCAGGACAACAGGCTCTGCTGGTATTCTAAGATAGCCAGGTGAGCTGGTTTAAAAGTAAATGAATTCTTCCCTGCCAACTGTGTTTGGTGCAGTATACTGAGCCACAGAGGCTGAGACGAATATACCTAATTTCCCAAATCTGTTGCAAAAATATCTCTTGGTGATGGTGCTAACAGAGAAATATTCAGTGTAGGCTATTCGAGGAGCTAGATGCCTCAGCTACACTGATTCACTATTAGTGTACAAATTTGTCCAAAATTGTGGACAAAGCTACTATTGTCCAGCTTTTTAACTTGGCATTTATATACAGTGATATGCTGTTAATGATGGAGATGTGTTCTGAGGAATGTGTACTGAGAAATAGGCTACTAAGACAATCTACTAGTGTGAAAAGATCATAAAGCATATATGAACATAAATGTTACAGGTCAATCATGGGATATGGTCTCTTGATACAATCAAGAGGCAATAAACACAGGTCTATATAGCTGCTGCTTACATGACATAGCATGCCCTACAGTCAATTTTTTTTTATATATATTTAAGGGGAGGAGTAGGCTCCAGTAGTCATTACAGGCATAATACAGTGAGAATATACACCAGCAATATAGATGTTTATTTTCATGATCAAGTGTTCAGCAGAAGACACCGTTGTATTTGCTTTGCCTACATGACGAGATGTCAAGTGGACCATAAGCCTGCAGATGTATGGCATTACTGCATGCACAAGAACAATGCTTTGCTGTATGCCCTAAATTTACAGCAGCTACACTGGCAGTAGGAGGTAGGAAATTTCCAGCTCCATTATGTATTTATAAGGCCACCACCTTCATATGCACAGTCTGCCATTGCCCAAAGCATCAGACTGCAAAGCCCAACTTAACTGTGCATTCTTAAAAACTCTATGATTAGCTTCCAAATAGAAATAGCAGAAAAATTAACTTTATGCTGGTTAGTATAAGATATTGTTTGTACAATGAAAACTAAACTGACATTTTCCTCCTCCCAAAGAGGATTTTAAAAAGCAAAATACATTTATCCACCTTTGCTTGATAACTTCCTATTCTGAATTATAATTGTTAGCTTTAATTGCCAACTTGACACAAACTAGAATCACCTGCAAAGAGTCTCAATGAGGACTTGTCTCTATCTGTTTGTCCTATGGTCTTATCTGTGGTGGTTTACGCTGATTACCTTAATCAATGTGGGAAGGCCTGTCCACTCTGGTTGGGACTGTTTCTTTTCTTTTTTTTTAACTCTATTTTTTTATTTTTTATTAATTACACTTTATTCATTTTGTATCCCCCCCATAAGCCCCTCCCTCCTCCCCTCCCGATCCCACCCTCCCTCCACTTTCTGCATGCATGCCCCTCCCCAAGTCCACTGATAGGGGAGGTTCTCCTTTCCTTTCTGATCTTAGTCTATCAGTTCTCATCAAAAGTGGCTGCATTGTCCTCTTCTGTGGCCTGGTAAGGCTGCTCCCCCCTCAGGGGGAGGTGATCAATGAGCAGGCCAATCAGTTTATATCAGAGGCAGTCTCTCTTCCCATTACTATGTAACCCACTTGGACACTGAACTGCCATGGGCTACATCTGTGAAGGGGTTCTAGGTTATCTCCATGAATAGTCCTTGTTTGGAGTATGGGACTGTTTCTTATGGGGAGATCTTGGACTGTGTGAGCATGGAGAAAGGGGCCTGAGTAGAGTATGCATGCATTCATTCTCTCTGCTCGTCACAGTGACTGTTTCTAGCTGCTTTAGATTACTACCATCTTGACTGCCCCACAGTGATGGACTGTAACCTATAATTGTGAACTAATTTATATAAATGTTTTCTCCTTTATGTTAGTCAGGATATTTTATCATAAGAACAGAAAATAAAGTTAAGATGTGAGTTATACTTTGGTTCTTGCAATTTTAACAGTGACGTATCTGGTCAAGCACTTGCAAAATTAGCAATAATAGGAAAGGTTTAATTGCTCACCAGCATGCTAGGACAGATCTCTGACAAGTCTTAAAATGTATTTGGGAATAAGAAGCTATGTTTATCTTTGGTTTTCATTTGTTCTTACTTGTTGCATATTCAGTCTGGGATATAGTGCTTCTAATCCCTTGGGATTTTCTGTCTGATATTAATATTATTTTAGTTTTCTTTGACTTTCACCAAAAATCTCTGTCAACCACAACTTCTTTATCTGGCAAAAAAAAAAAAAAAAATTCCTCATGAATTAGGGAGAAACTGATACTCTGCAAGATAAATAAAAGCAAAAGGAATTTGTTATTGGTAGATATGCTCTCCAGAAAAATTTCAACGGAGCTCTTCAGGTTAAAGTGAAGTAAGTTGAAGCCATATGACATAAACAGCAGAAAAACGTTAAGTCTGAGCTGTGAATGAACAGTGTTTGGATGCTATCCTGTATGAATTCAGCTGAGAAGGTTATGAGTCCAAGATATTGAGCGTAATCCCTACTATCACACATTAAATATCTATAGAATGTACAAAAATTAAGGAAGAAAGAAAGACAGTTCACAGTTCACAAATATGAACTGGGTATATAGTAAGATGTATAACATAAGAATTAAAAAGCCAAACAAGGTGAATATGCTATAAAATATAGATAAAACAGATTAAAAAAGTTTCTTCTTAATATTTACTAATGTCTAGTATTCATGTGAAAGAATTAAGTTACCCAATAAAAGGACAAAGATTAGATAAAAAGGTAAACATGTTTATGCCCTGCCTAAAAAGCAGCAGTTTAGTTTAGGTAAGGAGACACAACCGGAAAAAGTTGAAAAAGACATTCTCTAAAATATGACCAAAATAGAGCAAGGTAGCTCTAGGAATGTAAGATAAAATAAATTTTGAGTAAAGAAAGAAAGAAAGAAAGAAAGAAAGAAAGAAAGAAAGAAAAACTTACAAGAGAGAAAAAAAAGACATATGTAATAAAATATTCAACACAGAAAGAGGATATAAACCTTAGAAATATTGACATAGCTAACAACAAACCATGATATAATAAGAAAAATAACTGAATTGAAGGCATAAATGAAGAAAATTAGTGAGAAATTTCAGTACCTCGCTCTCAAAAATAGATGAAGCAACTAGAGAAAAAAATTTAGAAACAGAGAACTTAACATAATAAGACCACTTTATCTAACAGACATATTTAGAGCATTCCACAAGAAGAAAGTTATCAGGTGAAGAACATAACTTTACAACTTAGGAGCTAGAAAAGGACCAAACTAAATCCAAAGTCACCAGAGGGAAAGAACTAATAAGGATTAGTGATAAGAAAAATGGAGAATGGAAAAGGTTTTGAGACAATCAATAAAACCAAAAGTAGGTTCTTCAAAAAGTTCAAGAAAATTGACAAAATTTAAAGCATGATAAACTGAATCTCTAATGAGACCTAAAATGAAAACAGGGACACTCCTACGAAATCTATAGAGATAAAATAATTACAACAGGATACAAAAGGTATTGTATGGCCACTAATTAAATACCAACTGAAATGAACATATTACTAGACATACATAATCTACTAAATCACCTAAAAAGAGCTGAAAAATCCTATAATCAGTAAGTGGCTCGAGTCAGTATCAAACCCCATGACAAAGCACAAGATTGACTTATTATATGAAAATTATAATGTTTTATGTGCTACATTACCAGGAATGAAGCAAAAAAAAAAATCCCACATGACTAATCAATGCATAAAATATTCCTGGCAACATGAAACATCATTTTATGATATCCTTCAACAAACTAGAAATGGTAGGAGTCTTCCTCTATGTTGTAGCTGTACATACCAAGACCAGCACCAGAATCATTTAATGATATGGGATTGAAGTGTTTTAACATCAGAAATAAAACTATCTGTTGTCACGGTATTTCAAAGGTTTACTTATTTATTTTTACTTATGGGACTCTTCAAGCTTTATTTGTACCACATGCATATAGGAGACTGTGGAGGCCAGAATGGGACATCAGATATGAGCTGCCTAATGTAAGTGCCTGAAGCCAAATTCAGGTTCTCTGCAAGAGTACTAAGCTCTTTTAACTGCTGTGCTCTCTCTCCAGCCTTTGGTTTCTTCATCTCTGTTTAAGAGAATACTAGAAGTTCTCACTCAAGTCATTAGCCGGTAAAAAGGACAAAGTCTACTTAGGTTGGAAGGGGAATAGTAAAGTTATTCCTGTTTACACATCGTGTGAATTCAGATGTGGGAAACTACAGAGTTCATGATTGTTAGAGCTTATAAATGAATTAAGCTAAGTAGCAAGCAATAAATCAGCATACTGGAATCAGCTGCATGTTGTGATTCACAATGGGAATCCATGAAAGAAAATTATATTACAATAGCACCAAAAAGAATAAAATACTTAGGAATTAACTAAGGAGATAAGCATTGCTTAAAGACATTAAGAAATCACAGATAAATGTGAAAACACCCATGTTCTAGGATGAGACGATGATAATGTGAAAAGGCAACCTAAAGATTCAGTGCATTTTTCTATGAGAATCCACTGATATTTTGTGTAGAAAAATTCTGAAAGCTTTGTGCATTTATACAATGTATTTTGATCATTTCCATCTGTTATTACATCCTTCCAACTCCTCAGTGCCCGTCGTCTTACTCCCTTCTTATTTCCTGTCATCCTTATTTTTGTTGCTGTTGATAACCTTTTGACTCCAGATAGCGCAAGTCATACAGGTAGAGGTGTGAAGCCATACAGTGAAAATGGGCAAACCATTTGCAGTTATATGCCTAATAGGGAGTGACTCTTCCTCCCTCAGCAGCCATCAGCTGTTGGAAGCTCTTCCACCAATGGTGGTGATTTGGAAGCCCCTTTCCCTAGGCCTGTCAGAATTTCTGGCTGGCTTTACTTTTTGCAGGTTCTGTGTAGGTAACCATGATTGCTATGAGTTGATTGATAGATGTAATAGCCATGTCATACAAGCATTTCCCAGTTCTGCTCCTTATCTTTCAGCTTTTTTAATTAAATTTTTATTTTTATATTAATTACAGTTTATTTACTTTATATCCCAGCTGTTGCCTCCTCCCTCTTCCAGCTTTTAAATTCTTTCTTCTACCCTTCTATGATGGTTCCATATCCTTGGATTGGGATACGTTAATATAGAGGATTCATCCACAAATGAACACTCATGGTTATTTTTACTTGGCACTTTGACCAATCGTTACCTACTGTAAAAAAAAAAAATAAATAAAAGCTCCTCAGACCTAATGTTGAGAGAAGCACAAATCTATAAACAATAATCTGTAAACAATTTGTAGAAAGAAGTTTGACAACAAAGGTCCTCAATTAGGGATTATGATCTCTGGTGATGAGCTTTTGGCCAGGTTTACAGTGTAACACATGATATGCCTTTTGTTGAACAGGCCACATGTTGAAACAGAAAGCAGTTGGTTATCCCCTTAACCATCATGCCTCTATTGCACTATTGGGTATATCTTAACAGTTGAGTCTGTATTTTGGCAGAGAACATTCTTTGCTGGATACTTTGATATCATTTCTTTCACTGAGTAACACCTTCTGCCTCAATGTGAGCTAACCAATAGGGAGAAAGTTTTCTGGTTAGTTGAAATTTAAGTTTTATTTTCCTGTTCTGTATATTTTTACCAACATGAAAAGTTGTTTAAAGAAATCAGTTTGTAATTTCTTCAATCCAGTTGTTTCAGGATGATAGAAAACAGTAGGATTCTTATGTATTTCATATAAGTGGGCCTATATTCACAGCTGATTATTTTAAAATGAAACCTTGTTTGGACAACAATGCTTGTGAATGCCATACCATGATTAAGAATGATGACTTTGGCAGAAATGTTGCATGTTACAAACAATGCAAGTCTGTATTCAGGGCAAATACAAGTATTCTCTTAGTATGTGTTTGCTTAAGTCTAATATTTGCCTTATATTACTACCGTTTGAGAGACTGTTGAACACACCAAGTTTTGTGACTTTCTGGAAGAGAAAACATACTGTTCAAGATGGTTGCTCAGATTGCCTGGGAATTTTGCAGCCTGTAATTAAGTATTCTGTTTCTACTAAGACTGAGAAACAAGCTACAACTGATTTTTTTTTTTTTAAAAAAAAGAAGAGTTATCACTATTGAATGGCAAAGCTCTTTTTCTAAGGGTCTATATGTGCTAAGCTTCACACAGAGAGATCTGACAAGGACTCTTGATAGCATTTCTATCTGCCACAGACACTTCAAGCTGCAGAGTATCTGCTAGGTCTCATAGGCTAAGTGGCAAGGAAGCTGGCATGGTTGTCAAGACCTGGTATAGAGTTTTCCTTATTGTGGGCTTTTGTTCTGGTAACTTCTGAGGTTCCTTGGAAAAATGGAATAGACCAGCATGCTCAAGTGAAGTCTATGCTCTCTGAAAAGAGGCTGTGAGAATTGTGATGATTAATGCCAAGAGGGGCAAGATGAAGCAATTTACTTTTCCTCTTAGAAAGAACTTCTCTCTTTTAATGCCTGGTTCTCCCAGATGTTTCACTGAGGTAGCAAGCTCTTACAACCTTGCAGAATTTACACCCTTGCTTTTGTACATATGAACCTGCCAAGGTAAATAACTAATGTTTACTTAGCAATTATTTTGTACCAGCACTGCATTTGCATTCATTATCTCATTTAATTTTCTCAGTTCCTCTGAGGGAAGCGCTGTATTTTCATTTTTCAATATACAAAACCCAAGTATCATTAAAATTTTGTCTTGGCCCAAAGCTTTGTAGTTAGGTATTGTTGGTATGGTTGGAACCTAGTAAATTGAGGCATCAGACACTCAAATATCTTTCTGTTCTAAAGCTAGATAAACCTTTCATTGGCCTCATTAAACTACTCACGTTTGTAATAATATAATGTATTAGCACTTTTTATAATAATATAATGGATCAGCATAATGTACTGTGGAAGGAAGGGAAAGATGATCAAAGAACCTATAGACATAGATTATTATATAAAATAGAAAGTTAATTCTTGGTGGGCAAAGTGCAAAGTAGATCTATTCCTGGCTCTATCTGTGGGAAACTACTTTTGATGCTTTGCTATCTGGTACTGAGAAATAAATTCAGCATACCAGTTATACATACTACCAGGGCATGAGAAATTTGTTCCAATAATAAGACAACCCACATGGTTTAATTCACCACATAGTTACATTTTCAGTATTCCATTGTCTTTTTATTTTTTTTTTAAGATCAATTGTTCTTTTACATAGGCAGGTGGGTTTGAGGGAGAGTACTAAAGACATCACCACTGTTTTATCTTTTAGTTCTTGATCCTTCTGTTAGTCTTTGCAGTTTTTCTTGTGGTTTGCTATTTTGGCAAGATGTAGTTAGGCTGTTTTAGGTTTGCTTTTCCCCCTAAGCACACATTCTATAGGACAAGTAACAAATGTGGTGATTCTGCCAGATGCTTAATGTTTCTCTTATGTGCTCTGAAACAGAGAAATAAGACACAATGTGATCCATTGGGTACAGACACACTGACTCAGAAGCCAGCAAAGGTCCATTCATCTTTCCCCCTTCATCTCTACTCTGAAGGGTAGTTGGGAGCAATGTGCTTGGTCTCTGGGATTTCAAGTTAGTCAAACAGGATTTCTTCCCTTTTCCCAATGCATATCCACTTTGGCAAATGTCTAAGACAAAGGCTCTTTTAGAAGAGGTTAAGACAAAGAGATAGGGCAAGATTTTTGCCAATATGTCAGCATCCCTTTTTCAGAAACTCAGCTGTGCTGTTTTCTATTTTTAATGAGATTATCTGTGAATGGGCTCAAAACTGGAAATTGGTTGACCACTCTTGACTCTGTCCATTTCTGAGTCAAGTCAGAATTCTGCTTTTGAGACCTAAAGATAGTTTGTTTTCTAAGGAAAATGGAAGCTTTTAATAGCCTGTCCATCTACTTTAATTGTTGAGATACCACTGTCAACTAAGCAACACTAAATGGTGACTGCCATTCTCTTTCTCTCTACATTTTGTGATAGCAACCACTTCTACTTTGCCTTTGTTAAGTAAATGACATCATTTGGTCTTGCTGATCTTAGATCCCTTCAACTCCAAAAGAGATTCAAGGAATCCTAGCCAGTGATTGCCGTTTCCACCAACAATCCCAGCATGCTTAAAACCATTACTACTGTGTTACCGTGAAATTCTAGGGTTCTATCTGTTAGTATATATCTCTTACAACTTTGGTGAAGAATGTGTTCTTTGGGAGATAAATAACAAAGTGAGTTACTGTGTGGAAAATCCACTCCAAAGTTTGATTTTTCCTAAGCCAGTCGATATTTTCCTATAAAATATGACAGAGAGCTTTTGGCATTTGAATTTCATTTAATATAGGCCAATTTGGGGCCAAACTTTGGTCAGTCCACCAAACCAGCTAGTAGGAACACTCTTAAACACTTGAAGTGCACTACACAAAATCCAAATTCTCTTTCATAAAATCAAATCAATAAATTTGACTCTTTCCAACACCACATTCCTTTATTGTTCTCCAAAAGCTCTAGGATTCATGTCTATACAAGGATTCTGAGGATTAAAACCAGGAAAGAACATACTGTTTTGTGATGTTTTTATAATTCTGAATGTGTACCTTACCTTCTGTGAATCATTTGCTAGATTTGACTCTGGTTATAGCAGAAGTAACAACGTGCTGGGGATCTGCATGTAGGACAATAGTCATTTTCTTTGCAAGAGTGAAACGGTAGAAGCACCTACAATAAGTTCATATGAAAGAGGATATTAAAATCAGATGGGGAACAAAGACTTCTTTGATATAAGTGAAGTTTGGTCAAGAGCAGGAAACTGATATCATACTTTAAAAATTTCATTTCACACACCCCTCCCCAGCTATTTCATGTTTCAGGAACTATATAACATAGGGTCTTATATGACTGTCTTTCTTTAAGAAGCATAAGAATTTAAGTTAGGCTCATCCATATGACAGCAAACTTCAGTGCCTTGTTTCTTCTAAAGCAAAATGATATTTCATTGCATAGACGTACCAGAGTTTGTTTTTACACTTTTCCAATGGTAAATGTTTGTTTCCAGTTTTTACTTATTAAGAATATTAATGCTGTGGACATTGGTGAAATGCTTTTGAATAATTTTTGTATTTTGTTTTCACTTCATTTTTGCTTTCATATCTGGGAAAGTCATGGCCAAAGTCTACATTTCTTACCACCTCCATAAGGTAATCATCTCATTTTCAGTTTTATGGACAGAGAAACTGAGGCTCTAGAGAGTTAAAATAACTGCCATGGTAGAGAAGAAAGGGAGAATAAGCTCTAATGGACATGAAGTCAGAAGCCCATGTTTCCCTTAGGCTACTTTCTGCTGGGAGAGACAGCTGTGCACACAAACACACACAACACAGTACTTGCTCATTTAGAATAAGCACACAAAGTACTTGGGATGAGAGCAGTTGTTTCCTAAAACCAAAATGACATTGTCATCTCCATCCTCTCCCTCACCACAGTTTCCTTGCCGTAAGCATGAGTTACAGCTGGCTCTACCTCTCCTGTCTGCAGTTTCCACAAACAAACTCCATCCTATCTTGGAAAGGAGCAGGTCAGAACTGCATTCTCATATGAATTGGCCCTTAGGGCCAACTGGGGAGACATACAGCATCCCCAGTGGTGGACACCTTCTCTGAGGCCTTCAAGGGACTAATATGCCTTCCGGCCATCTGATTAAGAAGCTACTAGAAGAACACAAGGTGACTCCTCAGACCCTGTCTTCATTTCTCAGCCTAGGTCACTACTTCTGTGCACAAACTCAAGTGACTGAGAGCTTGTTACTTGAAATATGGCTCTTTCAGACTGGCTGCTGTTTCCCCAACTAAGATGCAGAGATCTTACAAACTTTTATATATTTTTTAAGAGCAAGCGATTCAAAATTGGATTACCTTTCCACATTTTCATACAAAGTGGATTAATGTGCCCCTGTCTTTATTGCATCTTCCACCCTTGTCATTTCTGATTAAGCCAACACTATGAAGATGTATTACATATCGGTATAAATGGGAACATTAAAACACTGGCTGTGTGTCAGAGAAGCTCAAGGCAAGTTGATTTGTGCTACACACACCCCCGGCGCAATATGTCTAGAATATTTCATGTCTTTTTGGACAGAACAATCTTTTCTGTGCTGCCCAAAGTAACATGAGATAAGTAAAAATGAGAAAAAAAATTAGATGAAAGGAAGAGTGTTAATTTTTGTTCTAGGCACTAGAGGGGGGTGTATATGCCTTGTCATGCTCTCAATATGGCATTTTCCCTAAGGATCAGATTAAAAGGTAGAATTTGGAGCATGCCTGGGACTCCTAGTTCACACAACAGGGAGCTTGCATGGGCATGGCCCACCCTATTGGTTGGGTCTGCATTTCATCTCTGCCAGGTCACTACTGTTCTCTGAGTGTCTCTGTGGCTCAGAGTTAAGTGTTCTGGGACGGGTTCAAGTCTGAAAGGCAGCACTGTTTTCTAAGAAGGTACCACCTTAGTTTTAACCACGAGGCACAGAATCATTACTGATAGATGCAGAACACAGACGAAATAATTTTTGACAGGAGGAGCAAGTCATAAAGATGAACTGTCATGTTTCTGGGCAATAGACTTCTATCTGCTGCACATTTTTGCCTCTGCTTTGTATCATCTTTGCTGGATGCTTGTGAGAGGACTTCCAGAGTACTCTGGCTTCAGTCCCTCTCCAGAACTGTCTGCCTACAGCTTGACCCACATTCTTCCTGCCCAATCTCAACTTTTCTGCTTTTCCCAGGCTGATAGAGCCTTGAAGAAAAAATGTAAATGAGTCATGGCAACTTTCCCTTTTTGTCCTTGTTTTGAGGGAAAAATACTCATGGGTGGATCTTTAGGAGAACAGAAAGTGTTAAGTAAGGTGTTTGTGCATGTGTGTGTGTTACTGAGAAGGGAACTGGTGACCTTCTACATGCTAGGAAAGCTCTCTAAGCTTTCTATACCCTAGACCCTCACTAAAAGTTCTCAACCAGGCCAATTTTCATTGCTTTTTATCTTCTTATTTTAATCTGACCTTAGTTTAGGGTAGAATGCATTTGAATAGAGTGGAAATAAGAAAAGTGGTGTCCTTGTGTCCAGTGAGTTTTTTTAAGAATTCATAGACAGAATCATATGAATTGCATTAATTATTAAGAGTCAAATAAAATAGGGACACAGGATATACTGAATTGAAGAAGCTAGCTTACCAATATGAGGGAAATTACTTTTTATATGAGTTCACCTTGATCTAAAAATTGACTGGGGCTCTAATTACCTAGGAGAGTGGCATTCTGAGAGAAAATGGGTCTTTAGATATAAGCTATTGCAAGCAAGGTAGAAGAACTTTGTTTCTAGAATACACTGGAAATTGTCTTTCTTCTGACACCCACCACTCTTTTAGTAGAGTATGAGCAGACAGCTGAAATGCAATATTGAATTTCGGTTCTTCACTTCAGCCAATTTTCCGAATTGTAGATCTGAGAGTAGGACACACACGGTTATAACTTCAGTAAATATTGATTAAACAGAATCACTTTATCATTTAACTTCTAGACGTGCAGAAGAAATGGAGACTGAAATAACACGAGAAAGCAGAAGGACTGCACTCTAGGGAGAGGAAAGCGAACATTAGTTCTTTTCTGAGGTCTGATGAAGCTGTGTAGGATGTGTTTCTGTGGATAGAGTGCCGTTTGTATTAAGGGAGTGTTTTGTGTGGTAGCAGGTGGAAAGCCTTCTTGTCAGAAGAAATATTTGGTGGAAAGATTCTGTGGCACAAAGATACTTTTTAAAGAACCTGGCAGGCAAGTTCATATAAAGACCTACCAGATGAGCCTGGTGACTTGAGGCAAGCTATGCAGAGTCATCATGTAGGTGATGAAAACTGAAAGATTGTTCTGCCCTAAGAACATTAACCCACTCTTAAATAATTTTTACTTAGGTCTCATGTGCTCACTTGTGATTGTGAGGAGTCATTTTGGGCAAGGCAAGAATACATGCATTAAAAGCAGCTCAGACACTGTACAGTACAAGTCAGGGGTCACAATATCTTGGAAAAAGAACATGGTGGCACCAAAGGAAAGAAATGAATTTGTTTATAAACACTTACTGCTAAATAACAATGGAACCCACTAATGCAAGTAAGTGTGAGGACACTTGGAAGTATCTATTTCAATGTCTTTCATTTGAAACAGCTGCAAACATGGTATTAATGCCTTTGATTGAGACTAGGTAAAAATACGTTGCCAAAAGTAATGGTCATGGATTGGTTGGATTTGACTGATTTAAGAATGAGGGGAGAAGAAATGGTGAAAATTACATAAGAATGAAGGAAAAACTAGTAGAAACATTGAAATGGTTATATTCAAAAACTGAATTTTCAAGCAAAATTTCAAAATTGAAACTTTGTATTCAAAGTTCTGTGAGGCAGTTTCGAGGTATTGTTTGGCATTTGCTTTATAATGGAAACGTGAAGAAGAAACAATAAGATGTGTAGGAGAGGTGTCAAGGCAGATGGAAAGGGGGAGAAAAGACCAAACATGTAAGTATGAAGATACAGCAATTTAATCATAGATGGAGAAGGTTGATGTGATATCTGTCAAGATGCAGCACAATTGGAAAGAATAAAACTCAGAATGATGAAAAAGAATTAATATGGTGGGCAGAGAAGAGTGACATACAGTGACTGATCAATAGTGACATACAGTGACTGATCAATGGCGACATGTGATCCAGGAAGGAAGTAGACAGATTAATATCCATTTTTCATCTGAAAGAAAAATACCTTACATTTCATTACATAAGTTATAATCTTGAATTGTAATGAATGCAAATAGAAGCTACATCTCATAAGAATTCAGCAAAGGCTAAGACAAAGTTAGAAATAATTCTCTTAATAAGAAACTAGTCTTAAGTAATCTTCCATTTTGCTCTGTAACAGAACCTGTTTAGAAAATAATGAATGAACACTTACACATTTCACAGGAAAAATATGACATAAGATGACTTTATCCAGATTTGTTGTGCTACACATGGAAAAGTGAAGAGTATTAGAAAAATATTTCCAGATATGTAGAAGTTTAAAATCATCTATCCAATACTTACTCTAAGCACAGACAGGCATGTACACACGTGTGTACACACAAGTATACACACACATACACACACACACACACACACACACACACAAACACACACATGTGCACATCCTCCACATAAAACGCCTGGAAGAGTAAGCCTTCTGATAAGAAGACAAATACCAAAGGAATTAAAAGAAGCAGCATCTCATAAATGTAGCTATTTTGACATCATGGGAAATGCAAGACAGCCCATTTGAAACAAACAAACAAACAAACAAACAAACAAACAAACAAAGACAGATTTTCATCATTTCATGTGTAAGACTAACTACAGATGAAAATACTGTAGAATGAATGATTGTTAGAAGAAACACTTAGACATTCCCGGATTTTATTGAAGAAGAGAATAGCAGTTTAGAAAGGAGAAAGACTAGATGCTGTAAAAATGGGGAGGAAATATATTTTACTGTCACTTCCAAGATTGAAGCAAGTGCGACTAAGTCTGTTTGCACATTTTTCTGGGAATATGAAGTCATCCTACTTCGTTTTCACTGATGATATTATTACTTTACTTGTAGTTTAAATTAGACTTTTAGGATGTTGACTTGTACTGAGATATACTGTTTAAAACAAAAAGAGAATGGTTATGTGAACACAATTTAAACACCATAAAACAGTAATAGTGTAAAACCTTGACATTATTAAGAAACGCTAGTTTTACACAAATTATAGTGAGATGTAGTCCCGCACTCCTATGTTTGTTCTGCTTTTTTTTTTCTTACCTAAATTATAGTTTTACATTTATACTGTTTAAATTTATTCTTGTTAGTTTCAGCCCATCATTCCTCCCTCCATCAAGGCTCTCTCATCAGACACTCTCTCCATCCATTTTAGTTTGCACCATCTGGAGACTTGGCCAACAGCCACTTATGCCTTCATGTAAATTCTAGTTCTGAACACTTTAATCATTCAAGAGCTAACGCTACATTTTTGGTACATTTTTGGGATTCTTATGTGTGCTATAAGTCTAATATTTTCTTATGAACGTATATAATTATTTTTTTAGGGAAAGGCTACAATATAGATTTAATGTCTAAAATATTTATCTGTATAAATCACTGTTGGTGTATGTACTAAGCAAAACTCTTTCCTCACTAATAGTGTGCCTTTAGGAAACCATGGTTCTACCATTGAAAGAAAATAATAGTGGAGCATCTTCAAATACTTGCCTGAACCATGTCAATTTCTGTGTTATAACCTCTAAGCTAGAAGCATGAATGATACCAGAAGCCAAAACTCAGTACATACGCTGATATATACAAATGCTGTGTGAAGATTCCCCAGCTCAGGGATGTCTCTTCTTTCTTGACATCATTGTATGGACTTAAAACATTTCATCTTCTTTTTAGTAATTCATCTGGGTCTTTGGTTAGTCACTGTCACTAAAATTCTGCCATTTATATTTGACTCTAGATTTCGGCCTTCTGAGTGACTACAAATTTTCTGATTTAATTAGGACTATGTTTGGAATACACCTTCAAGAGAGCATTTTCACTTCTAACCGAAATTGTCTACACTCAATGACTTGTCAAGTTAGTTCAATAGTGATTTTGACCAACATGTATATCATCCCACAAAATTAAGTGAGATAAAATATATATTTAATTCTTTTATGTCTGAGTGGACACAGAAAGAAGATATTTTTATTTGTTTGAAATTCTGCTTCTTTTACCCCAAATTTTCCCTTATCTGTTGAGATGCAAAGTTATCACCAATGTAATTTTTAGTGTAATTTCTTTAAAATGCATTTAGCAGTTTGATGAGATTGCAATCAAAATAGCAAGAGATATTCATTCCATGTCTCCAGGGACATTTGATCACCAGCTGGGGTCAGGAAGAACAGCTTTCTGCCAAAAAAAAAAAGTGTCAGATAATTCACTCCAATATTGTTTGAATGCTAATCCTTTCTCTTTTAAGACAGGTGAAAGCTCTTTTTGATGATGTTCTATCATGTATTCCTCCAGTAATATCTTTCTATAATACCCCATTCCTCCCAATATCTACCCCATCTCTATATCTCTTTCTTTCATTATATTTCTCCTTCAGTCCCTACTTATTTCTTTTCCCCTTTCGCTGATGAATAGTCTAGTTTGTAAACCATCAAAAGCCAGTTTTTCCATCACCCTCTCATGGTATGCTTGGCACATACACCCATCCTGCCACCATTCTCCTGCCCAGTCATTAACTAGCACAAATGTTGGCATTTTACAGTGAATTGTGAAAGCCAATTACTGTTTGTGACAAGGCTTGCACAATGAGGCCATAAAAAAGACAATGCCAAATACCAGAAACTGAAGTTCATTTTAAGATAAACTATTTGATTTTCAACACACACCATGGATTTATTGTACTGGGAGAACTGAAAACCATCATTTAGTAGATTCCTTTCCTGACATCACTGCTACTGACAGAAGGCAGTGGCTGGGCAGTCATGACGGTGGTGGCAACAGTAACAACAGGCTTAAAATTGAAATGTATTGCTGTTTTTTTCATGGTGTGTTCAACTTTTAACATGTTATAAGGAGTCCAATTAAATATCTAATAAAAAGTTGTTTCATGCAGTGGGTCATCCTGGGGGAACTGTATGATATATAGCCTTTTTACTGTATCAGAAATGGCCAGATATCACCTGTATCACAGGAGTCAGTGATTCCAGATTCAATCCTTACAACAAAGCTGTGAGGCAAAGATTCCTGTTATACACATGGAGAAATCAGGGTTAGAGAAACATCCCTGGAGAACATGGCAGTCAGTGCTTCAGCTCAAATTCAGTCCCTACCTCTATAACATAATGTCCTTTGCACTCTCACTTTGTCATTTATATGTTTCATTTTAAAAGTAAAGTATGCTTCTATTGCCTCCTTCTTTCATAAGACTCACTGTGCTCTGTGCAGAGGGGACAGGAGGCCCACAAGGAGATCAAGAAAGCTAAAAAATCTGAGCCCAGGGAGTCATGCAGAGACTGATGCACCAGCCAAGGACCATGAATGGAAAAGACCTAGACCCCCGGCAGCTCAGTCTCAATGTGGGTTCCCCAGTAAGGGGAGCAGAGTCATGAGCTCTGTTGAGTGCTCTTTGATCCCTTGCCCCAGTCGAAGTGGCCTTGCCAGCCCGCTGAGGAAGAGTCCAGGCAGTCCCGATGAGACTTGATAAACTATGGGCAGGTGGCAGGGGAGGGAGGGAACCCACCCACCCCCCTTCAGTGGACTAGGGGAAGGGGATAGGGGAAAAGGGAGGGAGGGTAGGTCTGGAAGAGTCGAGGGAGAGGGCAACAATAGGAATAAACAATAAATAAATTGCTAAAAAAGGAAAATGTCAGGTGACCCATTGTCTTTAGTTTGCTTTTGATTGTAGATTGTGAACATGACATATTTTTATTGGTTCTTGAACTTGGAACACTTTTTCTCCTCCTTTGGCAAACAGAGGAGCATTGAGCCCTTGCAGTTTGATAACAGAGGGGCATTCTGTAGAGACCTTTTCTCTAATTATTGTATTCCTATGAGTGGAGGCGCTTGTATGAGCACTTGGGTGGTCAGTTTCGTTATACCAGGCAGGTCAGCGGCAGGAGGGTCTTGGGTAGGATTGCTTCATCTGTGATGATGTGGTCCAGAGGGACAGAGAAGGCTCCAGAACAGTGAGCCTTTCATCACTGGGTGAAAGCTGGGAGAAATTGCTTCAGTACCAGAAAAAAATGTGCATCCTTGACAGTTGTTCTTTCGGGGAACAAACTGGGTGATCTCTGGCCAGTAAAAGTCATTGAAACCACAGTGTATCACCACAGGAGATGCAAAAAAAATCTTGTGACTGAAGTGCTTCAGTAGGTATACGAGCAGAATTTGGTTCTAAAAAACAGTCCCTGGGACTGTTACTGTCAATGCTGAAAAGACAAGCACACACTTCTAATGATTCACCTTTCAAAGCAAGCAGTCTCATTAATGTTTCCTGTATCACTTGCTGTAATGTTTTACCCCAAATGACTATGGAATTCCACGCTTCCGCAGCTCTTCATCCTGGATAAATAGGGATGCCGGCATATCTTTCCAGGGCAACCTCAACTTTACAGTAAAATGCTTAGGATCATTTGAGACTTTTGTGACATACTCGGTTTTCCAAATGAATAATAAATATAATTCTGTCAACTATTTTGGGAACCCATGTATTTTTTTTTCAGGAAAACAAGAAATCTATTTCCTTTTGCACTGTATATGGCAGTCAGAAGTAGCTCATTCATTCACTTTTTATTCATTTGATGCATGAAAAAAAAGGCATTAAATGTATTTCAACATGTCACCTCAAATTCTGTGCAGCCAACAGTGATGAATATGCCTAGTTCCTCAGCTGGGGTACTGTTTCATTTTTTTCATGACAATATCATTTGACAAGGCGATTTTGCATTGGCAATATTGTATCATATTTTTGTCTGCATGTAAATTATGCTGACAGTCTCATAAACATAAATTGGCAGGCACACTGTCCCAAAGCAATGTTTGTTAAAATACACTAATGGAATAGAATAAATAAATTTTTCTGATGCATTAATAACACAGTAGTGTGTCACTACATTGTGTAAGAAGCTCTGAGGAATATGTTACTGTCTATGCCAAATTAATGTAGTATATAGTTCTGAAAATATATTTCATTGCATCTCATGCTCATGTTTATTGATTAGTTATCCCATTTCACAGAGTATGATGTACCAGCAAACCATGCATTTGGAATACTTACAAGAAGTCAGTTTTGTCCATCCAGATATCCATAATGAAACTTTTGTGAGGAGCAATTCTAGTCTGGCATCTTCACAATGTGTTTTGTTGTGGATGAGAAAGTAGCTCAGATGGCCTCTGCTCTGATGTGATGGTAAGGTCTCTGATACTGGGAAGATTGGGAAAGGGACTTTGTGTATTTGTAGTCCAAAGATGAAAACATTCCCATCCAGGTGTTTCTAGACAGACAGGATTGACAAAAAAAAGTATTGAATTCCATATTTCCAGTTCCTTTGCTTATTTGAAGTGTGACCTTTGGCAAGATATGAAGTCTCTCTGAACTTAATTACTATATGAGAGGGGTCATGAAAAACAGGGCTAGGTTTTCCGTGGATTTCTTACACTGAGCTTTTGAATAAAAAGCAGTGGGAATGATAGCTGGTTCTTAACTGGCATCAGCAGAAGGTATCTAAACAGAAAAAGAAGAGGGTGGAGGCGGACGGGGAACCAAACAGTGAAAGATGAAACCTAAGGAGGAAAGAGAAATGAATGTCACCCTCCTGTTTGATCCAACAGAGGATGGAAGATGTTTGAAATAAATTATTCAAACATATGAGCATTTAAAGTTTTGAGTAAACAGACAGAAACTCCAATTACTCTAAATTTCTCTTTCTTTCAAGATTTCTTTCTTTCTTTCTTTCTTTCTTTCTTTCTTTCTTTCTTTCTTTC